>NW_006159706.1:3244758-3288209 GCF_000334495.1 Tupaia belangeri chinensis | reverse complement strand
GTCAACTACATGGGAGTCCAGCAACATAGCCATTATGCCAACTGCTGGTCCCGGTGAGTCTTAATCATAATGAAATGTTGTGGTTTTTTTAGAGGTTTTTGTCTTAGGGTGAATGCACTTACTGAAGAGAGAGAGACAGAGATAGTGAAAGGGAAAGTGAGAAATCACCCCCCATCCTGGGGGTTGGCCACACCGCAATTCCATCTCCTCCATTCTCCTCCTGGGATTTTGGGCATGCATGCACACATGTCTGGTATGAGTTTCAAGCCCCCATGTCTAGTCGGACATGTGGGAGTCTAGCGACATAACTGCTATGCCATCCGCTGACCCCTCAACTGCTTTTTCTATGTTGATTTTTGTGGGTTTTTCTTAATCCTTCCTTCTTCGGACGTGCCATATCATGTTTATTGATTTGCATATGTTGAACCACCCTTGCATCCCAGGGATACTCCTACTTGATCATGATGTGCAATCTTTTTAAAAATTATTAATTTAATTAATGTATTATTATTATTCAATTTGACCAGAGAGAGAGAAGGAAAGTGAGCAAGCAGGCCACCAGGTCCAGGACCTGAACCACAGTTGGCCATGTGGAAGTCCAGTGCCCTTAACCACCCTGCCACCTGCTAGCCCCAATTAATGAGCTGTTGAATTCAGTTTGGTAGTATTTCATTGAGAACTTTTGCATCTGTGTTTTATCAGGGATATTGATCTGTAGTTTTCCGTGTTTATTGTATCTTTGTTTCTGGTATCAGGATAGTGGTGGCTTTGTAAAAAAATGAGTTGGGAAGGATTCCCTCCTTTTGGATCTTTTGGAATAGTTTGAGAACTAGTATTAACTTTTTCTTAAAATATTTGTAAAATTCAGCATTGAAGCTATCCAGACTACTGACTTGGTGATTCTCAAAGCACGGCTCCAGACCACCAGTATCGGTATCACCTCAGCCAAAGTGTGAAATCTCATACCATACCCACACAGAGCTGGATCTGGAGGGTGCATAGGGTGCTGAGAGCCTGCCTTTATGATAAGACTCCCTGGAAAGTTTTGCAAACCATGGCAAGAGAGCTCTATGACCTTTCTGCCTATTTGAGCTTGTTGATTTCTGTAAACTTGTCAAATTTTCCCTTGCATTCCTTTGTTTTTGCTTTACATATTTCAAATCTCTGTTAATTTTCATATATATAGATTAAAGGTATTTTTAATAGAGTATGTGAATCTGTCACTATCAATATTTTTGTCCCATTTAAAGCACTAAGTGGATCTTTTAAATCCAAAGATATGTCTTTCTTTAATGCTGACTTTTCGTTTATTGTTATTACTGTTATTATTATTATTCTCCTTTTTCCATTGTCCCTGTTCTATTCTCCGGAGCCTCTGTTGGTCCAGATCGATTCAAGTTTCTTAACTTTTCTTTTTTATCTTTTTATACAATGTTCTTATAAAATAATTTGCCTGATTTTCTAACACTCTTTTTTTTTTCAAAGAATTATTTAATTTTATTTATTATTATTATTTTTTAATTTGACCAGAGACAGAGAAAGCAAGCCACCAGGTTTGGGACTTGAACCTTGGTTGGCCATGTAGGAGTCTGGCACCTTGAACACTGTGCCACCTGCCAGCCCTTTCTAGACTCTTTAAATATTTATCTTCCTCTGCTATTTATTTCATATTTTTAATTTTTATTTTTATAAAGAATTATTTTATTTAACTGTATTTATTTATTTATTTTTAATTTGACCAGAGAGGGACAGAGCAAGAGAGTGGAAGAGAGTGAAAGAGCGAGTGAGAAAGCAAGCCACCAGGCCAGGACTCGATCCATTGTTGGCCAAGTGGAAGTCCAGCATTGTTAACCACCACGCCACCTGCCAGCCCCTATTTCCAATTTTTGAAAGTGGTAATGATAAAAGGAGCCAGCAGGTGGCGTGATGGTTAAGGGTGTTGAACTCCCACATGGCCGTCCATTGTTGGAGTCCTGAACCTGGTGGCTTGCTTTCTCACTTTCTCTTTCTTTCTCTGTCCCTCTCTGGTCAAATTTAAAAATAAATAAATAAATAAAGTTAAATAAAATAATTTTTTTAAAGAAGTGATAATGATAAAATTAAAACCTTTAAATCTATAGTTATTTCTTTTTTCGTGACTGAAATTATTCTCTTAAGTCTCTTTAAGGATGTCAATTTTCTGTATTCTAAAGAATTCCTCTGTTTATTCTATTAACTCATTGGATATTTGTTCTTCTGTTAATTAAATTTGGTGCCTATTTCAGGCTTTGATTTCCCTCTACATCATTTGTCATGCTTGGTGTCTGCTGCTCTTTGTATTTGAGAACCCACGGCCTCTGCCTCTTCTTTTCCTTCTTTTGTTTTTTAATTGCTGGAGGGCACATGCACTCATCAGAGGGAGACACAGAAAACGAGGGAGAAAGAAAGTAATCCCAATGGGGTGTGGTCGTGGTGCAGTCCCCTCTCCATTTCTCCATCCTGTGAGAATTTGGGGCACGCACACACATGTGCCCTGCATGTTTCCACGCCATCAGGACTAGGATTCAAACTGAGTTTGGCTATGTGGGATCCAGCTCCCTTAACCACTAGGCTACAGGGCAAGCCGACCTCTGCCTGTTCTATTTGGTATATCCTGACCCTGGCGATTGTGGGTTGGGTCACATCATGCCCCTGGCTCATGGACTCCTGTGTTCCTGGAACTTGGCTCTTCTTCCAGGTGTGGGCAAGCCATCAGGACTAGGATTCAAACTGAGTTTGGCTATGTGGGATCCAGCTCCCTTAACCACTAGGCTACAGGGCAAGCCGACCTCTGCCTGTTCTATTTGGTATATCCTGACCCTGGCGATTGTGGGTTGGGTCACATCATGCCCCTGGCTCATGGACTCCTGTGTTCCTGGAACTTGGCTCTTCTTCCAGGTGTGGGACTCCCAGCCTACCTTGAGGGTGGTAACCTCTGGGATCATTTGCTCTACCTCTGCCCCAGTTCCCACACTCCCAGCATCAGCCTGTGGGTGAGCCTCTGCTCACTCTTAATGTAGTTGGTGTGTGGGGGGGTGCTGCAGCCCTAAAGCAGCCTCCAATGAGTGCCCCAGGGCTTCCTTTCACTTGATCTTGACTCTGGACTCAGCTACACATGCACTATTTCTTCAGTGAAAAATTTTACTGCCCGTATTTGGGTCTGTAGCTTCTTCTGCTTTTATTTCTCTCTAGATGCAATCTCTGCTCTCTCTCTTTGAGGAGTTCCCCAGTATTTCTACCAGCCGCTGGTGTTCTTTGATGTTTCATCTCTGTCCTGCCATTCTTATCCATTTTCTAGTCTATTGATCTTTCAGCCAGCCCTCTGCTTTGGTCAGGCTCAGGTGAGAAAGCTACAACAGGGTGATGCTGAAGTGTCTGCCTGGGGCCTCACAGCCAGGAAATGCTCAGCCGCCTCCCATGCACATCTCCCTCCTGAGTCTGTGTTCTTTATCACTCTATTTCCTAAGACAGGGTTATTTTTCTTCTATGATAGAATTTAAACACTGAACTCCAGGTGTTTACTTCATAAATACACTTAACTTCCAATGAAAATTAGTGGAAGAGAATCAGAGCTTGAACAGGACAGTGGAAGGTTTCAGATAATTAAAAACGTCGCACAGGGTCGGCCCTATGGCCTAGGCCTAGTGGTAAGGGAGCCAATCCTACCTGGCTGACCGTGGTCTGAATCTTTGCCCTAGTAGCCTGAAAAACACTCCGGGCACATGCGTATGCATACCCCAAATTCTGCCAGGATGGAGAAATGGAAGAGAAGGGATTGTAGCATGGCCATGCCACCGTGAGGGGTGCTTTCTCCCCTTACCCCATCTCTCTGTCTCTCTCTGGCAAGTGTACATCCCTCTAGCATTAAAAAAGAACATTGCAGGGGCCAGCAGGTGGCACAGTGGTTAAGAACACTGAAGTCCCACATGGCCAACCTTGGTTTGAGTCCTGGACCTGGTAGATTGCTTTCTCTCTCCCCCTTGCTCTGTTCCTCTCTGGTCAAATTGAAATAAATAAATACAATTAAATAAAATGATTCTTAAAACAAAGAAAAGAAGAACATTGCATAGGAATTTTTTTTAGAGGTTTTTGCTATAGGGTGTGTGCGCTCACTAGAAAGACAGGGAGAGACAGAGAGACAGAAAGGGAGAAATCACCCCCCAGGGGGGATGGCCATGCCGTAATCCCTTCTCCTTCATTCTCCTCTTGGGATCTTGGGCATGCATGCACACTTGCCTGGCATGAGTTTAAACCACCAGGTCTAGGACTCGAACTGCGGTTGACTACATGGCAGTCCAGCGACATAGCCATTATTCCATCTCCTGGTCCCTGCATAGGGATTTGAAACACATGTGTAACTCAAATTGTCTCAGCCTTAGCTGTGTCAGAATTGATGTAGGGGAATGTCATCTTAAAAATACAGAGTGGACTTTCTTTCTTTCTTTCTTTCTTTCTTTCTTTCTTTCTTTCTTTCTTTCTTTCTTTCTTTCTTTCTTTCTTTAAAGAATTACGTATTTAGGGACCAGCAGATGGCGTAATGGCTATGTCACTGGACTCCCATGTAGTCTACTATGGTTCGAGTCCTAGACCTGGTGGCTTAAACTCATGCTGGGCGTGTGTACGTGCGTGCCCAAGATCCCCAGAGGAGAATGCAGGAGAAGGGATTGCAGCATGGCCATCCCCCTGGGGGTGTGATTTCTCGCTTTCTGTCTCTCTTTTTCTGTCTTTCTAGTGAGCACATATGCCCTATAGCAAAAAACTCTCAAAAAATATGTATTTATTTAATTCCATTTGTTATTACTGTGTCTTTTAATTTGACCAGAGACAGAAAGACAGAGGGAAAGGAAAAGCAAGAAAGCAAGTCGCCAGGTCTGGGACATGAACTGTGGTCGGCCATATGTGAACCCAATGCCTTTAACCATGACGGAACCTGCCAGCCCTACAGAGTGGGGCTTCAAATGTGGACTGGCGAGCCTTGGGTTTTTACACTCATCACACTGTAACCTCTTACAGAATGGCCATCTTTGTTGCCAGATGATAAATTTCACGAGAACAGAAATGTCTCATCTATCACTCTATGCCTAGCACTTAGCTGTCAGATCTGCTCATGGGGGACAGATATATTCAACCAAAATATTTGTTGAATGAACGAAAAGAAGGACAAATTAGTCAACTCACCCTCCAGGGCAGGGTAAAAATCCTTTATGGATCAGGGAGGTTAATATGAATGTGTCGAGTCAGGTGCTCAGTGACTGCCTCGGTGATGTTAACATGCCTCAGATAGGACAACAGAAATTAGTGGGAGTTTTTGCAACTAATGGTGCATGCCAGACTAAAGGCACCCAAATCCCAGTTTTGTAAAATTGTTGATCAGTCAGAGACATTACTGGGGTTAGGGGAGACTTGGCCCTTCCGGCTACACATCAGTGACCTCTGCCCCAGAGACTCCTGCTTCCTCTTGCAGACTGTCTTTAAGAACTCATATGGGGACCAGCAGTTAGCATAATGGCTATGTCGCTGGACTCCCATGTAGTCGACCGCGGTTCGCGTCCCAGAGCCGATGGTTTAAACTCATGCCAGGCACGTGTGCGTGTGTGCCCAAGATCCCGAGAGGAGAATGGAGGAGAAGGGATTGTGGCGTGACCATCCCCCCTGGGGGGTGATTTCTCGCTTTCTGTCTCTCTCTCTTTGTCTGTCTGGCGAGTGCATGCGCCCTATAGCAAAAACCTCTCCAAAAAGAAAAAAAAAAAAAAAGAACCCATATGACTTCATGGTCTAAACAACCCAGCTCCTCTTAGACAAATTTGATAGCATCTGAGACATAAAGAAGAAAATGCTGTCATCATAATTTTAAATTTTCTGTGAAAATGAGAACTGTATTAAAGCAACTATGAAACATTGATTCATAGCTGTTATCTCATTTCATCTCTTCAACAGCCCTGTGAAATAGTCAGAGTACCTCTTCCCCATAGTAAAGATGGGGGCTCAAGGCTCAGCACCTCGCCTGGGGACTGGAGTTGGACCAAAAACCTAGACCCTGAACTTAGACCCAGAGACCCTGAACTTAGACTCAGATCATTTTCCTTTTCCTTTTTTCTCTTATTGCCAGAGGGCACATGCACTTGCCAGAGAGAGAGGAAGGTACCCTCCAGTATGGCATGATCATGCCACAGTTCTTCCTCCTCCATTTCTCCCTTTTGGGATTTTAGGCCTGCACACACACACACACACACACACACGCACACATGCCGAGCATGCTTTTCAAGCCACTGGGGCTAGGATTCAAACTACCGTTGGCCATATGGGATCTGGCTCCCTTAACCACTATGCTACAGGACCGGCCCCCCTTTCTGAGTTTAATAAGCCCCATCCTGGAGGCTCGGAGTGTTTAAGCGCCAGTCCAGGGCCACACAGCTAGTGACGGCTGGGCCGGGATCTGGATGGATGACCACCTGACTCCAGAGTCCAGCAGCACATGGCCACTTTTATTCCCTGCTGGGCCAGCTTGGAGGGGGTCTCTAGAGCGGGATGAAAGTCAGGTGCTCAGTGACTGCCCCCCAACTCGCACGGAACAGATCGCACAAAGCCTGCCCCTGAGCTTTAGACACGGCTGCCTGGAGGCCACTAACTGTGTTAAAGTGTGTGTTAAGTGTTAGCAGATGAAGCATGAGACCTGTACAGCCAGCCCTTGGTATCCGAAACCTCTGTATCTGCAGCTTTCCTCTCGTGTGAGTGGGAAATGCCCTTGTGCTGAAGTGTAGTAGGAAGCTAGGCCTTCGGTGGTTGCATCTATATCAAACACGTACTGACTTTGTGTTCTTGTCATTATTTCCTAAACAGTACAGTGTAACAACTATTTATATACCACTTACATTGCATTAGGCATAAGTAATCTAGGGATGATTCAAAATATAGGGACCGGGAGCCCCACTGCATGGGGTTACTGGGAGGCTCAAGTGTAGGTTTCATGGAGAAGTTAGCTTGGTGCCTGATACATGGCAAAAGCTTAGAGATTAGTAGCTACATGATTTTTGTTTCTTTCTTTGTTCTGAAAGACGGGGTAGGGAGAAGCACCCCCGATAGGCTCTTCATGCTACAGTCTCCCCCCCAGCCTCAGCCAGCCCACCGCACATGCCCATCATGTATAGGGAGGCCCTGAGACAAACCCAGGACCTTCCCACATGGGTCCAGCATCACAAAGCAGTGCGTGATCACTGTGCCACCCGCTGGCCCAGCAGCTTGATTTTTGTTATCGATGTGACTGTTACTATTATTGCAAACATTTTACGTTTGATGAAATGGCTTGCTCTTTTCTTAGCCAAGCAAGGAGGAGGATCAGACATGTATAGCACTAATCCACTTACCATCAAACCCCTGTTGTGTCTCAGCCAGGGGTTCTTTTAGTCAAAGGGTGTACAGCGTCCATCTGTCCGCTTCCCCACAGGCTGTGGGGTCGATTTGCGTGCTGTCGCTCTCATCTGCTTTCCACCTGCAGCGTTTCCAGCCTGGCTTCCATGCAGAGGGCGTTCTGTTGAAAGGGCTCGAACTTAACGTTTTAAACACTGAACACTGAACGGGAATATAACAAGGTTTTAAAGCAAAGCTATAAAGTAAGTTTTCACAGAGAAAGTTCTGGATGACAACTTCAAAGCACCTGGTAGATCCCCCAGTATGGTATTCCTTTGAAGTATGGCAGACTGGCTTTCAAAGCGACCAACCCAAGGTCCTCATCTTTCCAGATGGAAAGGTTTTGAATGGCTTTCTCAAGGGAGTGTTGCTATTTAGTTCATCTCCCCTTTGCCCCGGGAACAGATGGTTTTAGATCATATGAGCATTAAAGGGCCCAGGATCATAAAGTTGGCTCACCCAGTGTGAGCAAATGCATCCTTTTTTCTTTGTGAAAAAAGTACCACCATACAGAATGGAAGCTTCTTTTCTTAAATGTATTTTGTAAATACAATCTGGTATTTAAATTTGCATTAACGTAACAGAAGGAAAAGAAACCAAATTGAAACAGGAGGAATTATTGAATTTCAAATTTCTTTATCACAAGAAATATTTCTTAAAATACTCATCAGTTTGATATGTTATAATATTAAGAGGTTAGAATTACCTTTTTTTTTTTTTCCACTATAGGGTGCATGCACTTGCCAAAGAGAGACACAGGGAGAGAGAAGGAAAGAGAGAAATCATCCCCCTGGGGGGATGGCACACCCTAGTCCTTTCTCCTCTGGTTTCCTGTTGGGATTTTGGGCATGCTCGCATATGCGCTTGGCATAATTTTCAAGGTGCCAGATCTAGACTCGAACCATGCTGTTGGCCATGTGGGGGTCTAACACCTAAAACTCCATGCTACCTGCTCATCCCTGGAATTGCCATTTTGTTTTTAAAAAGTTTATTTCATGAATGAGAGAGACAGAAAGAGAAAGAAATGAAGACAGAGAGATAGGCACCCCAAACAGGGTCTTCATGCTGCAGTCCGCCTCCAGCTTCAGCTGGCCTTGGACTGTGGTGTGTGCGTGCATCTTGGCACGTTCAGGAAGGTCTCCAGATGCAAACCCAGGGCCTTCCCTGTGGGTCGGCCTCAGACAGCGTTGCGTTAGCTCTGCAGCATCTTCCAGCCCATGGGGTTGCTTCTCTTTTAAACTCTCACATTTCCGTTTGAGATGGATGGATGGATGGATGGATGGATGGATTTATTTATTTATTTATTTATTTTATTGCCAGCGGGTGTGTGTGCCTGCAAGAAATAGAGAGAGAAATCACCCTTTGGTGGGTTGCAGTGGGTTATGGCGATACTGCAATCCCTTTTCTTCATTTCTCTATACTATCAGAATTTGGGTCACACAGCACATACACCCAGCATGTTTTCCTTTTTTTAAATTTTTGTTTGCTTGTTTGTTTGTTTGTTTGTTTCGCCATAGGGCATGTGCACTCACTAGGGCATGCACTCTCCAGAGAGAGATAGAATGAGAATGAGAAATCCCCCCCCCCCAAGGGAGTTAACCACGCCACAATCCCTTCTGTTCCATTTTCCTCTCAGGATTTTGGGTATGCATACACACATACCCGGTGTGATTTTTCAAGCCACCAGGTCTGGGATTCAAACCACAATCAGCCATGTGGGAGTCTAGTGTCTTGACCATCACACCACCTGCTGGCCACCCCCAGCCAGTTTTTCAAGCCACTGGGGCTGGAATTTGAACCACAGTTGGCCATGTGAGATCTGGCTCTCCATGTACAAGCCTTAACCACTATGCTTCAGGGCCAACCTCATTTAAGATGGATTTGAATGCACTCTCTGTTATGGAAACCAAGGCCAGAAGTGCACCCACACTGCCTGCTTCTCCTGTTTTCATTAGCTATGTTAAGGGCTTGGATGGATAACATTGCATTCTGGTCCGTAACTGTCATGTGAACAAATGCATAGTACTTATTCAGTCCTTAAATGGATTTGGTGTTCACCATTAGATCTCTGGCCAGAGCTTCTTCCTATCTGTATCTTTATTTTGATTCTCCCTTCACTGGATGTTGTCACATGGGAGGTATTCTGTGAGAAGGACTCATGGGTACTGTAGTCCCTAGGTTTCGTGCTGTCTGAGATTAGTGATCTGTTGGTTTTCAGTCTTCACCTCTTGACTAAATACGCTATTCTTGAGTTAGACAAACACTGCTCCTCTGTCTTCTGGAATTCAGTGCCTTTGCTCACCATTTTCTGGGTCATCTGGGGGGTACTAAACGTGTTCCAGGGATAGAGATGAGTGGTTGTTCAGACAACTAACTGTCCAGGGTGCTTCACACCTTCGTTCTCTGCCATTCCCATGGGGGAATTTATTTATTTGAATGAGTGAGGGACAGGATTTAAGAATCACCATTTTTTGAGTCATCTGGGGGGGTACCAAACGTGTTCCAGGGATAGAGATGAGTGGTTGTTCAGACAACTAACTGTCCAGGGTCCTTCACACCTTTGTTCTCTGCCATTCCCATGGGGGAATTTATTTATTTGAATGAGTGAGGGACAGGATTTAAGAATAAATGTCAAAATGTTGGGAACCAGCAGTTAGTGTAATGGCTATGTCTCTGGACTCCCACGTAGTCGACTGCGGTTCACGTCCCGGACCTGGTGGCTTAGAACTCACGCCGGGTGCATGTGCGTGCGTGCCCAAGATCCCGAGAGGAGAATGGAGGAGAAGGGATTGCGGCATGACCATCCCCCCGGGGGGTGATTTCTCGCTTTCTGTCTCTATGTCTCTCTCTGTCTGTCTGGCGAGCTCACGCGCCCTATAGCGAAAACCTCTTAAAAAAATGTAATTTTTGGGGGGCAGCAGGTATCATAGTGGCTAAGGCACTGGACTCCCACATGGCCGACCACGGTTTGAGTCCCAGACTTGGTGGCTTGAAAATCACGACAGGCGCGTGTGCGGGTGTGCCCAAAATCCAAGGAGGAGAATGGAGGAGAAGGGATGGTGTCCTGGCCATCCCCCCCGGGTCAATTTCTCACTGTCCCTCTCAGTGTCTCTGTCTCTCTGGCGAAGGCACATGCCCATTGGTTAAAAAAAACCCTAAGGGAAAATTTTAAAATATATACACACACACATACACACATGATTTTTTCCTAGTTACAAAGTTGGATACATGATAATAATTTAAAAATGAATGAAATAAAATACAAAATTAAGTTCCTACACTGTTACCTTCTGAAAGAACATGGTTAATAGTTTGAGGTCTATCTTTCCAGACTTTCTGTATGTACATTTGCATGCATACATATATAGAAACTGATACTTATTTTAAAATTATGTTCATATATATGTACATTTTTCAGCATGCTTTGAAGTGTGTATCTTGATATCCTTTCAAGGACATATGGAAGATCCATCTCACTCTTTGTAAGGGCTGCCTGGGGGTTCTGTGGACACCTGCTTTATTAATTATTTAATCCATCTCTTACTGATGCACATTTGGATCATTCTCGATTATGAAGGATGCCTCGGCGAACCTCGTGTACTTAGGATGGAAGAACACATTCCTAGAAGGACTAGGTCTGGAGGTGTGATGTTGCTAATTTCCAGTCAGCCATTTTTGTTAGCTCTGCCTCCAAAATACATCTCAAGGTCATCTCACTGTCCCCAGCTCTGCTGCCACCTTCCTCTTACACCTGCTACTGCAGCTGCAACTGTTCACCCTGTTTCCACCCTTGCCCCGCCTCTCAAATTCCACTTAGTACACAAGAGCCACAGCAGTCTTTTAAAAACAGAAATCAGATCATGTATCTCTGCTTAGCACCCTTCAGCGGCCTCTTACTGTACATAGAACAAAATTCAGACCCTTCCCCAAGACCTACAAAGCCCTGTCCCGCATGACTCCTTTCCTCCTTTCAGGCCCTCTCTTCTGGTGCTCTTGCCCTCCAGCCATTCCTGCCACCTGGCCTTTGCCTCTCATTCAGACTGCCTGACTCACTTATGCCCCAGACACTCAGTGGGTGGCTCTTCATCACCCAGTTTTCCCTGACCGTCTTTTCTGGGGGCTCCCTCAGCCTAGTCACCCCGTCCCATCATCCAGACAGGGGCTTTCCTTCGTAGTCCTGGCTATGGCAGGGAGGTTATTTTCCTTTATGCATTGCCTGCCTTTCTCCCCGTCACACGGTCTACACCACTAAGGGGCGAGGTCTGACTTCTTGTTCTCTGCTATTACCCCAGCTGTTGGCTCAACACCCTTCGCATGTGGGCATGCACTAATACCTCCACGAAGGCTAGTTGCCACGTGTCCTCCCTTTTGGTCAGGTCATGGCAGAGTACAAGAAAGTTTCTTTTACACATGGATAATCTAAAAGGAGCAAGGAACAGTTGCAGAGGGCAAAAATCACAGCTCTGCCACTTAGTCACTGTGAGCAGCTGGAGACCAGCTTAAAGGCTCATTTCTCACTTTCTCAAGTTTTAGGGACCCTAAAAACTCAGTCACTTAAAATGTGGAGTTGTGGGCCAGCCAGTGATGTGGTGGTTAAGTGCTGGAACCCACATAGCCTACTGCATGTTTTGAGTCCTGGACCTGGCAGCTTGAAAAACATGCTAGGTACATGTACTTGCTTGCTCAAAATCCTAAGAGGAGAATGGAGAAGAAGAGATTGCATCATGGCCTTACCCCCTAGGGGGGTTGATTTCTCACTTTTTCTCTCTCTCTGGTGAGTACACATATCCTATAGCAATAAATCGTTCTTTGAAAGGTGAAGTTGTACATTGTGAAGGTATTGAAGAGAGAACCTGCTCAGCTGAGCATGGGCGCAAGAGTCCTCATGTCCCACCCAAGTCCAGCAAGGCTGGGGACTCCACTCTGCCTTAGACATCGGTGGGGACATTCTGGGCCTCGGGACTGTCTGGAGTTTCCTGGACAGTGCCAGCGGTTTCCCAGCTAGGAATCTGAATCTCTCAGCTAGCTGGACCCCATTTTATCGTTTTAACCCACCAAGCCTGGCCATGCAGACTAGGGATACAGAGAGAAGGATTTGCCCACTGTTTTCTCACCCACCCTGGCTCCCCCCCTACAGAGTGTGAGAATGGGGGTAGAGCCAAGGACAGGAGCCAATAGACTATTCTATTTAAACAGAATCCATGTTATCACAGGCTTTTACTCTCTTGTATCTTACAAGGTTATTGTGAGGATCAAATGAAGAATTGAAAATGTTTTACTGAGTACAGAGCACCATTCTACAGTAAAGGATTACTAGTTTTATCATCGAGAAATCGCTGTTAGCACCAGGCCCCCCAGGGACTTGTGTTTCTCTGGGGAGGTACGGAAAATCTATTGACCCTCTGATTGCTCATCCAAGTCAGACTGAAGACATGAGCCACGAGCTCAGTCTCAACGGCATGACAGTTGCATAGATTATCTCAATACATCCGATTGGAAGAGCTTGTGTTGTCTTTTGGCCTGCCAGTGGTGCTTACACCCTTGCTATAATACGGGGCTGCTCAGCCTCTGCACTATCAACATTTTGGCCAGACAATTCTTTGTCATGAGAGGCTACCTTGTTCACACTATGATGCTTAGAGCATCCCCAGTGTCGACCTAATAGACGCCAATAGCATTCAGCCCTCTAGCCGTGACCAAAAACCTCTCCAGTCCTTGGCCAGGTGTCCCCTGGAGAGGAGATGGAGGCTAAATTGTCCTCAGTTCAGACCACTGCCTTAATGGAACAGTTCTGTGGGGTGGGTTATGGGTTAACTACTGTCAAAATGCAGCCCAGAGGAGTTCAGTTGCTAAGGGTCACATGACTAGTGCCACTTCCAGGTATGAGTGCACTCTGCCCTACTCAGAGCCACCACTCAGTGATTGGCACGATCTGCTCAGTCATTCAGGGGCTACTTCCCAAGCACCTACTATGTGCCAGGTAGTGTTCTAGTTGCTCAGTAAAGACCACTTGGTATTGAGGGGGTGGGGGTGGGAGAGAGCTGAAATGATAGACAGCTGTAGTAGTTTCCCATTGCTGCACAGACTTGGTGGCTTGTCTGACTCTTGAGCCCATGCTCAGCTGAGCAGGTTCTCTCTTCAACGCTTTCACAATGTACAACTTCACCTTTCAAAGGACGATTTATTGCTATAGGATATGTGTACTCACCAGAGAGAGAGAGAAAGTGAGAAATCAACCCCCCCTAGGGGGTAAGGCCATGATGTAATCTCTTCTCCATTCTCCTCTTAGGATTTTGAGCAAGCAAGCACACATACCTAGCATGTTTTTCAAGCTGCCAGGTCCAGGACTTGAACTATCAGTAGGCTATGTGGGTTCCAGCACTTAACCACCACATCACTGGCTGGTCCATAGACCAGAAGTCCAAACTCTGTTTCACTGGCTAAAATCAAGGAGTTAGCAGGCCTGTGTTCCTTCTGGAGGCTATAGACAAGAATCCACTCCTCACCTTTTCCGCCTTCTAGAGGCCACCTATATTCGCAGCTTGTGGACCCTGTGCTGGAGGGTCTTCTTTTCCCTGGCCTCTGTTTCCATTCTTACATCCTCTCTTTCTGGTGCTGATCTTCCTGCCTCCCTATTGTCAGTACCCCTGTGATTACATTGGGCCTCCCCTGGATAATCTAGGATACGCTTTCCACCTCGAGCCTCACATCCTCAAAGTCCTTTGGCCACATAGGGTAACGTATTCACAGGTCCTGGGGATCAGGATGTCAGCCTCTTTAGGGGCCACTTCATATTCAGCCTACCACTCTAGCTTGTGGGCCCCCAAAAATGTATGTCCAGCCAACATATGAAATATATCCATACTATTCCAAGGTCCCTCAAAGTCTCAACCCACTTTAGCATCAATTCCAGTTCAGAATATCATCTAAATTTGATTAGTTCAGAACTCCCAAATCTCATCACTTAAATTAGAGACAGATGAGACTCTGTGTATAACTCATCTTGGGGCTAAATTTCTCTCCATCTCTGTACCTATGAAACTAAGAAACACATTATCTGCTCCCAATGGTGAGTCAGGCATAGGATGACATTTGTAGACATTTCCATTTTAAAAAGGATGGGAAATGAAAGTTTTTTTGTTTCTTTTTTTTTTTTTAAAGGAATCACCAAGTCCCAAACTCTTTCAAAACTCAATGGCAAGCCCCAATAGGTTTTGAGGTCTGGGAATACCTCTCTCTGGCTCCAGGCTCCACCATCTCAGCCCATGGCTCCATCCTCGGAATCATCATTCCTTTTTTAGAAAGGATAGTATGTGTTTGCAGGTGAATAGTCTTATCAGCCTGTAGAATTTGGGGGATTCTGATGGCCTTGCTTCGTTTTGTCTTTTCCTCCTCCCATTCAGTCCCAGCTGGCAGTCTGGCATTCCCTGTAACAGTGTGGGACTCCTGTGTATGTTTTAAGAGACACTCCATTAGATGAGAGGCTCTTCCACAGATCTTTCCTGGATAACCCCATCTCCATTCCCACTTCTGCTGAGATGACTAATCTCTTCAAAGACCCCTCTGTGTGACGCCTCCTGAGTATTAGAGCCTTCTTTTCTTTCTTTTTATTAATTTTGAGAGTTTTTTTTTTTTTTTTTTTTGCCACAGGGTGCTTGTGCTTGCTGGAGAGACAGACAGAAAGCTAGAAATCACCCACCTAGCCCCAGGGGATGGCCACACCAAAATACCTCCTCTGGCATTCTCCTCTCGGGATTTGGGGCATGCACACACATGTGCCCAGTGTGAGTTTCAAGACAACAGGTCCAGGACTCAAACTACAGTCAACTACATGAGAGTCCAGCGCCTTAACCCACTATACCACCTGCGGGTCCCCTAGGTATTAGATCCTTCTGAGGTCCTAGCAAAGCTTTTCAAGCCACACTCTGGGCTCTCTCTTCGGAGCACACTTTCCTGACAGCATGTCTCCCAATGTCAGCACCTTTTGCAATCTGAGTAGGCTAAGAATTTCCCAAAGTATCCTGCTCCCTTTTTACTTAGCAGTCCTTTCTGCAATTTGTCTCTTTCCTCTCACATTTTAGTCTAAGCAGCAAGAAGAAACCAGATCAAATCTTCAACACATCACTTGGAAATCTCCTGAACTGAATATCACATACAAGTTCTGCTTACCACGTGGCTGTTGGACACAGATCAGCTAAGACGCTGTCATGTCATAACAGCGTCCCCTCTCTTCTGGTTTCCAGTTGCCTGTACCTCATTTCCTGAGCCCTCACCTGCAGCACCTTTAACATCTATGTTTCTGGGCTGGCTCTGTGGCTTGATGGTGAAGGCACCCAAATTCCGTAGGTTCAAGTCCTGGCCCTAGTGTCTTGAGAAACATGCCAAGCACATGTACGTGTGTGCCCAGAATCCAAAAGGAGGGAGAGATGGAGAAGAGGTTGCAGTCTGACCGTTCCCCTTGAGGGGGAGGTGCGTTCTCCTCTCTCCGTTTCTGTCTCTCCGGTGAACACATGTGCCCTCTAGCACACACATAAATGAACATCTGTATTTCTATCATTGGTCTATTTCAGATGGACTCTGAATGATAGACGTTTTCTGTACGGTGTTCCTCATTTCCTTTTGAACCATTACTGGTTGACAGGTTTCAGGGATTAGGATGTGGACATCTTTGGGAAATTATTATGCAGCCTACCACAACAAATCTTAGGTTCACGGGTCAATCAGCAGACCTTTATTGATTGCTTCTCATTTTCTAAGAACGATTTAGATGCTGCCAGGCTTATAGGGACAGTATAGCCAGACTGACCGAGAATACTGGTTTGCCCAGATGGTTCATTTTCCGTTTTCTGTCCCCATGTAAATTCCATAGTGCCCTTTTTTTCCTTTCAGAAGTATCCTTGCGTGAGTGATAAAATTTCTGGTCACTAAGTATAATCTTAATGCTTAGCCTTAAGGAATCTACAGTCACATGGAGACAAAAACATGTGGGGAAAATTGTCAGGCAGTTTATAGTGAAGTGGATTTAGATGTCACTGAACATTCTACAATATGCAGGACAAAATGCCCCCCCTGACTATCTGCCAGGCATTTTACCATCTGTAATTTCGGCATGAGTTGGAAGCCTTTAGTATTTTATACTCAAAGTGTAGCCCCCAGACGAGCAGCATCAAGAAACTTTATAAGAAATACAAATGATCAGGTCCTTTCCCAGACCAACTGAATCCAACAATCTAGGAGTGGTACTTCACCATCTGGGTTGTTGTTTTTCTTAAGTTTATAGGGCACATTGACTCACCAGAGAGAGACAGGGGGAGGGAGGGAGGGAGGGAGAAATCACCCTGCAGGAGGAATAGCCATACCACAGTCTCTTTTCCTTCATTCTCCTCTTGGAATTATGGGCATGCAAGCACACACACCCTACATGATTTTTAAGCTGCTGGTCTGAGACTCACATGTGAAGTTGACCATGTGGGATCCAGCCACCTTAAACACTACTGCTAGCCCCACAATCTGTTCTTTTTGTTTGTTTGTTTTAAGAGATTTTGCACGTGCACTGGCCAGAGAGACAGAGGGAGACAGAATGCAAGAAATCACCTCCCAGAAGGGATGACCGTGCCACAGTCCCTTCTCCTCCATACTCTCAGGATTTGGGGCATACATGCACACGCACCCAGCATGAGTTTGAAGCCACTGGGTCCAGGACTTGAGGTCGGCCCTGTGGGAGTCCAGCAATATAACCATTATGCCATTTGCTGGTCCCAATAATCTGTTTTAATAAGCCCCAGAACAGAATTGTTACACACACACACACACACACACACACACATTCTTAGTGGTATCTCAGGGATACAAACATCACAATTAATACTATAAATACTGCTCTGTCCAGCGACTTCCTTGTTTTTCCCTGACCTTCATTTCTTCAGCTTCAAAGCCACGGAAACGCATGGGTTGAGATGAAAATGCCAAATGTTAGTTTGACAGGAATAGTTCTTCAGTTCAAATGATCTATTTTGAAATAACTTTCTCTCAAAGTACCATATTTTATTTTTCATCTCTCTTCTTGGCTTTTGGCAGGAGCTGAGGAAAAGCCTGGAACTTAGTGTAAGCCTACAAAGGAAACAAAAGGATTGTTCCAGTGATGAGTATGACTCTATTGAAGAAGACGTACTGTCTGAATCTGAGCCTGAGGACCATGCACAGGAGGGCCATTCCAGAGATGACCCCTCTCTTTCCAGTGGGGACTCGGTGCAGAAGGATGTTTCTGAGGACCAGGAGACAGAAGGACGCCCTCCTCAGGGCCCAGACACCCTTGTGGTGCTGGAATTCAACCCAGCTTCCAAAAGTGAGTTTGCCTTTGGTATTCATGGATCTAATAGTAAGACTGAAGCTTATAGCTGTTCTCCAAGTTCAGTGTTGGGTAGATACAAGTCTCCATTTGCAAGAAGCAAAGGCTCACAGAGGCTTCCAAATGACCCCGGATTCCAGATGGTAACTGGTAGGTAGTATTCGGGGGCTGTCCTGTACATTGTGGCTTGGTTAGCCCTATTGACAGGCTGATTGGCTAATGCAGAAGAGCTTAAGCAAAATCAACTATTTATTGGCTTAGGAAGTCCAGAGCTGTAGCAGGACCCTTTTCCCCTCCCCTCCTGCAACCTTCCTTCTCCTCTCCTCTTCTTTCTTCTCCACTTTTCTTCCCTCTTGGGTAGGCTCTCCACATACAAAGGCACAGTTGCTGTTATAGGAGACATTGGCTTTGCAACCCATCCAAAAGTGAATTTTAATTTCTTAAAAGCTCCATCAAATGTCCCAGGCCTGGTTTTCTAACCCACGCTGGGTCACATGCTATTTCTGAACCAACCACTGTGGCTCTGATTGGCCTGGTTAGGCCAAGAGGACTAAGGGGCCTGATTTTTAGCACCTAACCACGTGGACCGTGGTGAAGTGAAGGTGGTTTCCAAAGGAAAATCAAGGCGAATCTACAGGAGGAGGAAGGATGCTGCGTGGGCAGAAACAGCAGCCAGCCCCTGGAGGAGGATTCTAGGAGAAGCTCCTGAAAAGTAGAGGGAGCAAAACAGTTGATGCGGGGGCAGGGAGGAGGGAGAAGGGTCCAGGAAGTGGGGCGAGGCCTACTTGCCTTCTTCTGATTCTGAACACTCATTCAGGATGGCTTGGCCTGCCTGTGTCTCCATTCCACATGCATCCTTAAAGCTGTGGGGGAGGTCAAAAGAAGACCATATTTTCTGGACCTGGGTGAACCTAAGGAGAGAGAAGTGAGGGAATACTTGAGATCAGGTGCAACAAGGATGACAAACTGGATGGCTTAAACTGTAGACTGTATTATCTCAGGACTCCGGACCCTAGAGGTCTGACATTACGGGGCAGTTGCTGTTGGGGCCTCTCTCCTTGGCTTGTAGATGGCCCTCTTCTCCCTGTGTCTTTACATGGTTGGCCTTCTGTGCATGTCTGTGTCCTAAACTTGTCTTCTTATAAGGACACCAGTCACACTGGATTAGAGTCCATTCTCATTACTTCATTTTAAAAATATATATATAATTTTGCCAGAGGATGTATGTACTTGCCAGGGCGAGACAGATGGGGAAAGAGGGAGAGTGAGGAGGAAGAAGCCCTCAATGGGGAAGGTCATGCTGCAGTCTCTTCTTTATTTCTCCCTCCTGTTGGGATTTTGGGCATGCATACCCATGTGCCCAGTGTGTTTTTCAAGCTACTTGGGCCAGGATTCTAATCAGGTGGTCTGTCATGTGATATCCAGCTCCCTTAACCACTAGGCTACAGAGTCAGCTCTATGGCCTCATTTTAACTTATCTACTTCTTTTTTCTTGTAAAGAATGATTTTATTTTAACAGTATTATTATTTTCCAATTTGTCTGGGGTGGGGAGAGTAAGAAAGGAAGCCACTAAGTCCATGGTCTTGAACCATGGTTGCGTGTGGGAGTCCAGCACCTTTAACTACCATGCCACCTGCTGGCCCCAGACCAGAGAGAGACAGGGGGAGGGAGGGAGGGAGGGAGAAATCACCCTGCAGGAGGAATAGCCATACCACAGTCTCTTTTCCTTCATTCTCCTCTTGGAATTATGGGCATGCAAGCACACACACCCTACATGATTTTTAAGCTGCTGGTCTGAGACTCACATGTGAAGTTGACCATGTGGGATCCAGCCACCTTAAACACTACTGCTAGCCCCACAATCTGTTCTTTTTGTTTGTTTGTTTTAAGAGATTTTGCACGTGCACTGGCCAGAGAGACAGAGGGAGACAGAATGCAAGAAATCACCTCCCAGAAGGGATGACCGTGCCACAGTCCCTTCTCCTCCATACTCTCAGGATTTGGGGCATACATGCACACGCACCCAGCATGAGTTTGAAGCCACTGGGTCCAGGACTTGAACTATGGTCGGCCCTGTGGGAGTCCAGCAATATAACCATTATGCCATTTGCTGGTCCCAATAATCTGTTTTAATAAGCCCCAGAATCACATTGTTACACACACACACACACACACACACACACATTCTTAGTGGTATCTCAGGGATACAAACATCACAATTAATACTATAAATACTGCTCTGTCCAGCGACTTCCTTGTTTTTCCCTGACCTTCATTTCTTCAGCTTCAAAGCCACGGAAACGCATGGGTTGAGATGAAAATGCCAAATGTTAGTTTGACAGGAATAGTTCTTCAGTTCAAATGATCTATTTTGAAATAACTTTCTCTCAAAGTACCATATTTTATTTTTCATCTCTCTTCTTGGCTTTTGGCAGGAGCTGAGGAAAAGCCTGGAACTTAGTGTAAGCCTACAAAGGAAACAAAAGGATTGTTCCAGTGATGAGTATGACTCTATTGAAGAAGACGTACTGTCTGAATCTGAGCCTGAGGACCATGCACAGGAGGGCCATTCCAGAGATGACCCCTCTCTTTCCAGTGGGGACTCGGTGCAGAAGGATGTTTCTGAGGACCAGGAGACAGAAGGACGCCCTCCTCAGGGCCCAGACACCCTTGTGGTGCTGGAATTCAACCCAGCTTCCAAAAGTGAGTTTGCCTTTGGTATTCATGGATCTAATAGTAAGACTGAAGCTTATAGCTGTTCTCCAAGTTCAGTGTTGGGTAGATACAAGTCTCCATTTGCAAGAAGCAAAGGCTCACAGAGGCTTCCAAATGACCCCGGATTCCAGATGGTAACTGGTAGGTAGTATTCGGGGGCTGTCCTGTACATTGTGGCTTGGTTAGCCCTATTGACAGGCTGATTGGCTAATGCAGAAGAGCTTAAGCAAAATCAACTATTTATTGGCTTAGGAAGTCCAGAGCTGTAGCAGGACCCTTTTCCCCTCCCCTCCTGCAACCTTCCTTCTCCTCTCCTCTTCTTTCTTCTCCACTTTTCTTCCCTCTTGGGTAGGCTCTCCACATACAAAGGCACAGTTGCTGTTATAGGAGACATTGGCTTTGCAACCCATCCAAAAGTGAATTTTAATTTCTTAAAAGCTCCATCAAATGTCCCAGGCCTGGTTTTCTAACCCACGCTGGGTCACATGCTATTTCTGAACCAACCACTGTGGCTCTGATTGGCCTGGTTAGGCCAAGAGGACTAAGGGGCCTGATTTTTAGCACCTAACCACGTGGACCGTGGTGAAGTGAAGGTGGTTTCCAAAGGAAAATCAAGGCGAATCTACAGGAGGAGGAAGGATGCTGCGTGGGCAGAAACAGCAGCCAGCCCCTGGAGGAGGATTCTAGGAGAAGCTCCTGAAAAGTAGAGGGAGCAAAACAGTTGATGCGGGGGCAGGGAGGAGGGAGAAGGGTCCAGGAAGTGGGGCGAGGCCTACTTGCCTTCTTCTGATTCTGAACACTCATTCAGGATGGCTTGGCCTGCCTGTGTCTCCATTCCACATGCATCCTTAAAGCTGTGGGGGAGGTCAAAAGAAGACCATATTTTCTGGACCTGGGTGAACCTAAGGAGAGAGAAGTGAGGGAATACTTGAGATCAGGTGCAACAAGGATGACAAACTGGATGGCTTAAACTGTAGACTGCCTTATCTCAGGGCTCCAGACCCTAGAGGTCTGACATTACGGGGCAGTTGTATTATCTCAGGACTCCGGACCCTAGAGGTCTGACATTACGGGGCAGTTGCTGTTGGGGCCTCTCTCCTTGGCTTGTAGATGGCCCTCTTCTCCCTGTGTCTTTACATGGTTGGCCTTCTGTGCATGTCTGTGTCCTAAACTTGTCTTCTTATAAGGACATCAGTCACACTGGATTAGAGTCCATTCTCATTACTTCATTTTAAAAATATATATATAATTTTGCCAGAGGATGTATGTACTTGCCAGGGCGAGACAGATGGGGAAAGAGGGAGAGTGAGGAGGAAGAAGCCCTCAATGGGGAAGGTCATGCTGCAGTCTCTTCTTTATTTCTCCCTCCTGTTGGGATTTTGGGCATGCATACCCATGTGCCCAGTGTGTTTTTCAAGCTACTTGGGCCAGGATTCTAATCAGGTGGTCTGTCATGTGATATCCAGCTCCCTTAACCACTAGGCTACAGAGTCAGCTCTATGGCCTCATTTTAACTTATCTACTTCTTTTTTCTTGTAAAGAATGATTTTATTTTAACAGTATTATTATTTTCCAATTTGTCTGGGGTGGGGAGAGTAAGAAAGGAAGCCACTAAGTCCATGGTCTTGAACCATGGTTGCGTGTGGGAGTCCAGCACCTTTAACTACCATGCCACCTGCTGGCCCCAGCTTATGAACTTTTTTTTTTTTTTTGAGAGGTTTTTGCTATAGGGCGTGTGCACTCACCAGAAAGACAGAGAGAGACAGAAAGTGAGAAATCACCCCCCAGGAGGGATGGCCACACCACAATCCCTTCTCCTCCATTCTCCTCTCGGGATCTTGGGCATGCATGCACACACTCCCAGCGTGAGTTTAAGTCACTGGGTCCAGGACTCGAACCATCGTCAACTACATGGGAGTCCAGTGACATAGCCATTACGCCAACTGCTGGTCCCACTTATGTACTTCTTAAAGACTGTCTTGGAACTAGCAGGTGGTGTGGTGATTAAAGTGCTAGTCTCCTATACGATCAACTGTGGTTTGAGTCCTAGACCTAGTGGCTTGCTTTCTCACTCTCTCTCTCTGGTGAGTCCCTGTATTATATTTTAAAATAATGATAATAACAAATACAATACAATACAATACAATCAAAGATCCTGTCTTTAAAAACAGACACATTCAAAGGTCTTGAAGGTTCAGATGTCGATGTATGTGCTCAGAGGGACACAATTCAGCCCATCATAGGCTGCCCTGGACAGTCCACACCCAGGGGTTGAGGTCTCCAGAGAAGGCAACATCTGTCCATCAGATATGCTCTCACCTCCAAACTTTGCTCAGGCTCTTCCCTCTGCCTCACTGCCACATTCCCTTTCCCCTCTGCTCCGAACCCTGAAACCTGCCTCCCTGCTTTTCCCTCAAGACTCTAGGAATCTGCCCCCTCCTTTAAGCCTTCCTTGTGTTCTGAGTCGGTCAGGGATCCTCGCTGCTCCCATAGCCTCGGCATGGCTCTGATCTTGTTGAACCAAGTCCTCTCTCTCCCCTGCCACCTGGGACACTCTGCCAGGGCCCAGTCTGGCTCCTGGGCCTGTTGCGTCCCCCACATGTAGCACACACTGGGCACCTTCCAGCCACTAGGGAAGTCTCTGTCAAATGAATGGAGGTGTTCTAACCAGCGACTGGAGCACCCAGTGGGTGGGGCACGAGCTGTGCAGCACCTGCTGGGACTGCAGCTGGATGATGTCTTCCCCTCTGGAGGTGGGGAGGTTGGGGGAGGCTCTGGGAGGTTGACTCCTTCTGGAAATGGGTGGTGGGGCATGACGGTCATTTCTGGGTACCAAGGACCAGGCCACAGAAGAATGATTGATGCTAGGCACAGTTCGAAAGTAAAACGGGGGCTTGAAATGAAAACTTGAATTTCTGGACAGTTTTGTATTTTAATAATCAAATTGCCTGGCAGGCCCTGGGATGACTGGTAACCCAGTGTTGCATGCCCCAAGCAGGGGCTGTCCAACCCGTGAGCCCGCGTGGAGGTGGATGTACTTGGCCTCCCCCTGCTGCTCTCCTCTGTCCCCTTTCATCTGAGGCTTCTGGCTGGCTTCTTAGCCCCAGCAGGGGACAGGCTCCCACTGAGAGGAGCAGGCCGGAGACCTGGGAGCCTGTTGTCAGGTCTCCCCAGACCCCAGGATGAGATTGGAGACCCAAACAAGCCCTGAGGATTTCCTCATGAATAGTAAGCAGTAGACCGAAGAGTCATGCTTGGTTCTGGGCTGTTCATTCATTCATTCATTCATTCATTCCTGGAGCTCCTCTCATGCTCTTGGCACTGCACTGGGATGGACAGGCTCAGGCCCTTCCCCTGTGGCACTCACGTCCTAGCAGGGAAAACAGAAATAAGCACATAAACACATGGGTCACAGCAACTGCCAACATTTACTGAGTTTTTATTAACATGAACCCAGTAGTAGTCCAAGGGCCTTGCTTAGAGCTTCTTGTTTAATCCTCACCACAGCTCCAAGGAAAATACTGTCATTGTACTTGCTTTAAAGATGGGGAAACTGAGGCTCAGAGAGGTCAAGTCACTTGCCCAACACCACACAGTTAGGAGGGCAGAGCTGGATAAGAACTTTAGCAGTCTGAGGCCAAAGCTGGAGCTTTTAACTACTAGGCTAAATAAATCAATCTGATAAGGCTTCAGTGTGCTAGTTGGGCTTCAGGGAATCAGTGAGTAGCCCCCTTGGTTCCTCTCCAAGGCTGTGAAACACGTGAGATGGCCGTGGGACTCAGCTGGCAGGAGAGCGAGTTACAATGGACAAGGGTGGGACGGTGACCATTCTCTGCTGCTCTGGAAGTAGACAGGCCCCCACCTACATGTTGGCCAAACTGGACAGCTGCCAGCCCTGCACCAGCTGGCAGGAGGGGGCTGTGTGCCTGGGGGGCTGCCCCCACTCCCTGCTCCCCTACACTCTCTGTGAGTAAGGGCAGTGGGTGGGCAGCACCAAAAAAGGCAGAGGAATTTTTGCAATACTGGAAGAGGGGGCAGGTTCGTGGACTAAATTAGGAATTCAGGGAGTAGGAGAGAGTGGTAGCTCTGATAGTCAGACAGGCTCAGAAGTTGTAAAGATTATAAGACAGGGTGCTGGTGGGGGATAGGAGCTGGGGCCGCTTTAGCTCGAGTGGTCGGAGAAGCCTTCTGAGAGGAGGTGGTGGGTGCACTGAGGAGGACCCAGGTACAGCACAGCCTTCCCGGCTCGAGGCAGAGTAAACACAGAGGGCTTCAAGAAGGAAAGGGCTTGGTATGGCCAAGGATGGAAAAGGGCCAGGGTGGCTGGAGCCGAGAGCACGGGGAGCGTGAGGGGGATGATTTTAGGCCACTGTCCACCAAGATGCGAGGGTCCTGTGGTTGCACTGTAGGTCTGTGTGTTTGGAGCCCTGGAAATACCCACGTATAGACTTAATGGCCAAGGCAGCTCTCCCAGCCAAGGCTGCAGTGTCGTCTCCTGGAGGGAGGGGGCCAGTAGCCAGGACCAAAGTGGGTTCGAAGCCAGGCAGATCTGGTCACATCCCTATTCCATTACTTCCTAGCTCTGGGACCTTGGACAAGAGACTGGCACCTCAGAGGCCTTCCCTGGAACAGGATGTCTGAGTTTTCTATCGCTGGTGTAAACAGCACACTTATGTTACGATTCTGTAGCCCAGTCATCCCACGTGAGGTCACTGGGCTAGAACCAAAGTGTCTGCGGGGCTGTGTGTCTCCTGGAGGTCTGGGTGATGAAATCTGCTTCCTTGCCTTTTTCTGCTTCTAGAGGCCACCCACATTCCTCAGCTCAGGGCCCCTCCTAACACCTAGGCAGCAGCTGTCCAGCAGTCTCCCTGCCTTTCTTCTTACTCGCCTGCTGACCCTCCTCTTCTGTCTCCCTCTTCTCTCTCTCTCTCTCTCTCTGTGTGTGTATGTTGTTGTTGTGGTAAGACAGGACAGAGTTTACCATCTGAATCGTTATGTCCGTAGGGCAGTTCATTAATTCCTTCACTTTGTTTTATCACTATCATTACTATCCTTCTCCAAAAGCTTTTCATCACCAAAACTTGTCTGTCCTCTACTTTTAAAGCCCCTCCTGTTATATCAGGTCCACCTGGATAATCCAAGACCATCCTCCTGCAGTTCTAAGCCATAGTATTCAAGACATCATGGGTCTGATACTGTTCACATATTGGGTTGTTGGAAAAGTCATGATGTGTTTTTACAGAGAAAAACAGAAAAAATACATCATGATTTTTCCAACAACCTAATGTTTTTCCATACACGCTGTTGGACAGATCTGTGCCTAGCATCTGGAGTCATTCCCCATCCTGCAGTGGCCCAGGCACCCCACTTCAGAAACACTGGCCTAGGTAGGAAGTCAGACTCCAGAGCACAGCCCGGCCTGTGGGCTCTTCTGTGTCTGGCTCCACTCTCAGGCCCAGCCACCAACTGTCACCACCACGCTATCCTGCCACCCAGCCTTCACCGAGCCTTCGCACGTGCTGTTCCCCATGTGCCCCTACCTTGGTGCCCTAGTGACAGCCTAGTCATCCATTAAAAACCTTTACTGTCACGACTCTGCATGCCAGTCAGCCACATCCTCTGGGCCCGTGCTCCGTCATGACCCAGGGACTGGACACTGTCCAAGCCCTGCCCTTACAGCACCCAGCTGTTCTTTCTCCATCCAGGCACGAAGGCAGCGGGTGTGTCTTACTGTACTACTTCCACTCCAGGCGCCATTACTCTATGTGCACACGCCAGCGAAACCCAGCAACACTCCATGGAGTGTAAGACCTGTGCCTGTTCAGAAATGGTGAAATTTGCAAACCCGTGTATGTCCTAGACCATTTCAGTTATTTACCAAAATGTAGCACTAGGTGCACAGCGGTTCTCAGCAAGCTTGTTTGTCATCTGCGCTATTTGCATCTCTAGTCCCAAACTGTCTAGATACTGGGTACGAAGTAATTCAATAAATGGCTGTTGAATGAATGAGCGAGCGAACAATAAACAAGTGCCTCACAAGTGCCTCAATTCTGCCTGTGCTCAGTGTCTGCCATTAAGCAATGGTTCTTCCACAGGTAATAAAAGGGAAAGGATTTTGTCTGCTAAGCGGAAGGACAACGCTGAGGTCTTCATTCCCAGCAAACCTGAGCCAAACTCGAATTCCCAGCCCCCTGCTGTGCTTCCAGACCAGGAGAGAGCATGCTCCAGTGAGTTCTGGGCCCCTGAGTAGGAGGCTGGGCCACTCTTAGTGGGGTACCGGGAGATGATGGGAGGCCTCCCTTCATTACTCTCCTCTCCGAGGACCAAGCTGACCTTTAGCAAATGTATTAGTCAGGATTCTCCAGAGAAACAGAACCAAAAGGATATGTAAATACAGAGAGGAAGAGATTGTTAGAAGAAATTGACTCATACTGTTCTGGAGTCTGGCAAGTCCAACCTGCAGGAGGAGTCTGTGGGTTAGAGATCCAGAAGGAGCCAGCCTTCAGTTCAGAAGTCTGAAGGCAGTTTCTGCTAGAGAATTCTTTCTTATTCAAGAGGGATGGGTCTTTTCCCTCTAGTCAAGCCTTCAGGTGATTGAATGAGGCTCATTCACCTTGTGGAGGGCAGTCTGCTTTACTCTGCCAATTAATATGTTAATCACATCTAAAGATGTCCTTTTAGAAATTCCCAGAATGTTTGACCAAATATCTGGGCTCCCAATTGCCCATTCAAGTTGACACATAAAATCACAGTTACTTTCTGATTCTACCACTGATATAACTGAAAATTTCTTTTTGTTTTGACTTTCAAATTAATTTGCTTATTTTAATATGGGTGATAATATATGCAAATAGTACGAAATTTTGAAGATAAGAAAGAATTTATGGTGAAAGGCCCATCTGCCTTTCTTCTAATGAAATGAGAGGTTGCATTTGTCAGACATTTGGTGTGAGTAAGTTTTAACTTCTACCATCGTATGTAAGCCTTGTTAGTTGCCTTGAAGGTAGGTGAAGCAATTGCCCCTAACCCACAGATGAGGAATGGAGACACAGAGAGGGTGATTTACACACCCGGAAAGTGGCAGCTGAGGAGCTGCCTCGACTATATTTTAACTAGATTCTTCTGGTTGCCACATGGAGTATGGCCCACAGAGAGCCAGGGTAGATGTGAGGTGACCAGGAAGTAGGCCTCATACAGCATGGACAGGGCGGTGGCTTGGTCTCTATGTGTTGCCAGTGGGTGGATTCAGTCATTGGGCTTGCTGAGGAATCAGTTATTGATATGAGCCTAGTTGTGATTTTTTTTTTTGTCCTGAGAAACCTAGGATGAGAAGATGGGCCCTGGGGAGCTGCAGTAATGGAATAGGAGAGCTGGGACTCGGCAGCAGCGTGGGGCCTGGCTTGTCATGTGCTGGGGCAGGTTCTGGGTCTGCGTCACTAGATGGAGGCTCAGGCAACCCAGGCCCCTGGAACTTGTATCTGTGTGTGGACAAGCCATGGTGCTAAGATCCCTGTGGCAGGTCTCTGACCTGCATCCTGCTTCAACTAGGAGACCTGGAAACCGGCCAAGCAGAGCCCACATTCTACCGCTAGGAGCCTGAGTCCATTCAGAGTTAGCGGCAGACTGGTTCCTTGGGGACTTCTTGGCGAAATCCAGAGCCTGGACAGATGCCTGACTGGGGCCTGAGGAAGGTAGAGATGTGAAGGCAGCCGTTATCAGCATGTCAAGGTCCCTGCAGCTGATAGGAACACAGAGGTGTCATGCTAGTAAATACACGGAGAAATGATCTGTAGGGTCAAGAACAAGACATAACGTGATAGATGTCAGAAAAATCTGGCAAATTTTGGCTCTTTCAGCTTTGATTAGATAGCTGGGAAGGAGAGAGATGGAGCCATGGGGCCAAATGAAGGCTCCACTCATTTCTCCAAGCACCAGCAGCAGGTGGACTGTGTGGGTGGCAATCCCATGTCATTGTTTCTTCTGCACCTCCTGCATTGGCCCCACTGCCTGCTACATAAGTTGACAGTTCTCCAGTCTGTGCTGCTGGTGCTGTCTTCACTCCGTGGGAAAGAATTAAAATAGCTTTTCAGAAGAACCTCCAAAACAAGTTGTTTGAGAAATGAAACCCAGGGTGGTGGCACTGTGCACGGAACCTCGCAGAGCCCCTGATAGGGTGGGAGTGATGCTGTGGTGATCAACCCCCTTCCTAGCCATGCTGTTGAGCTACCAGGGACTTCCCTCTTTCAGGCCTGTGCCACGATCACTGTTTTTTTTTTGTTTGTTTGTTTGTTTTTTTACCATATCCAAGTCATAAAATTAAGAGGCAGCACTTCACAAAGCCCGGACTTAGCTCCCAGGCTAGGTTTGGTACTATGGATGTATCTCTTTGCTTTCAGTCATTTCACACAACCCCATGCAAGAGGTACTGCTATGATCAACACAGAGGAAATAGTGACACAGAGAGGTTGAGGAATCTGCCCAGAGTCACACAGCTGGTAAATAGTGAGCCTCGTATTTGAGAATCCAGGCTGCAGAATCTCTGCTCTTAACTCCTCCATACAGCCCCTCACATGATAATGAACAATTATTTGCTTAATACATACCCACATCACCCTAGTCCTGAATAATATGCCAGAAAATCAAAGGATCGAGTCACTTGTAAATAAATATATTACTACCAATATTTTTAGAAGCTAATATTTATCAGCTGACATCATCTTGCACACTGTATTAGTTTCCTGGTGTTGTCATAACAAAGTACCACATCTGAGGGGCTTAAATAGCAAAAATTGGTTTCTCCCAGTCAAGGTCAGGTGTCGGCAGGGCCATCCTCTGAGGGTGCTAGGAAGGATCTGTTATGCTGTGGCAGCATAACTCCAGCCTTCACGTGGCCTTCTCCCTGTAGGCATGGCTGTCTCTGTTCAAATTAACTGCTTTTATAAAGACACCAGTTAAGTTGGATTAAGGCCCACCCTGTGGTCTCATCTTCACTCAGCCATGAAGACCCTATTCCAAATAGGGTCAGATTCTCATGTATTATGGGTCAGGACTTCAACCTCTCTTTTAAGGGACACAATTTGACCCACAACACATACCTTCATATACAGCACTCTGAGAACTAGAGCTCTGTTTGTGTATTTTTGCTATAGGGTGCATGTGCTTGCTGGAGAAACAGGAAGAAAAGTAAGAAAGTACCCGTCCTGGCCCCAGGGGAGATGGTCATGCAGCACTCCCTTCTCCTGTATCCTCCTCTTGGGATTTTGGGCACACACACACACACACATGTGCCCAGTGTATTTTTCAAGTCACTGGGTCTGAAGAAAGAACTGTGCAGTCAC
This sequence comes from Tupaia belangeri chinensis, assembly GCF_000334495.1. NCBI lineage: Eukaryota > Metazoa > Chordata > Mammalia > Scandentia > Tupaiidae > Tupaia > Tupaia belangeri. The sequence continues at coordinate 3,258,382 of NW_006159706.1, read as the reverse complement.
CTTAACCACCATACTACCAGTTGACCTAGAGCTTAGTTAATTTATAATCTTTCTCTGAAAAGTCTAATGTGGTCTAATAAGTTACATATGGTGTGTAGTGAAAGACTTTAAAAAATACATGAGGAGATGATGGTGAACAACAAATGTGTAGGAAAGAAGATGAAACCTGGGGTGAACAAAAGAATGCCTAAGAGTCTCAGCTGTGACTCTGAGTGTCCTGGCCACCATGGCAAAGAAGCATGCATTCATATAAAAAAAAATGCATGTCACTGAGTTCATTGGGTAAAAAATCGTATTACCAGTTGTCCCTGGTATTTGGATCTTAGAGCAATTTGTCCTATCTGTATTCTTTTTAGGCATTTGCCATATGGGACATGTGGTCACCAGAGAGAGACAAAGAGAAGGAAAGTGAGAAATCACTCCCCAGGAGGGATGGCCATGCTTCAATCTCTTCTCCATTCTCTACTGGGATTTTGGGTATGCATGCACACATGCAGTGGTATGATTTTCAAGTCACCAGGTCCAGGACTAGAATTGCAGTTGGCCATGTAGGAGTCGAGTTCCTTAACCACCACTTGATTGCCCCCTATCAGTACTCAAAGAGGATACCATTTAAAGTAGGGAAATCCTCATTTTGAACAGGTTTGCAACTCTGCCTTGATATATTAAATATATTTAGCTACTAACTAGACCAAATTTGAAGACAGAGTTCTGTGGCTAAGAGGAAAGTTGAAAACTCTGGCACTATCATTATCCTCACACTGAAATGGAAATGCAGTGGCATCATATTTCACCTAGATTTTAAGCTCTAAAGGCAGAAAAAATGCAGAGTGAGAGCTACCTTTAGAAAGTTCTCAACTTGATGATTAAGTGCAGCGTAGACGGCTAGATGACCCCCATATAGATATATAACCTCTCAGTAAGCCCAAAAGAGGCAGTGCCTCCTGTTATGGGAAAGATCATGTCCTCTTAGCTAAGCCTCAGATGAGGAAGCTGGCTTTCTTTAGGGTCTGAGCTACAAGGATAAACACTAGCCTCATGCTGAGGGTACCGGGGTATTCGTATCACCACAGGTGCAAGAACCAGAGACTTTCTGAGAGGATAGCAAAAATCACAAACCAACACGCCCTTCCTCCAGGCAAAATCAGAATGGAGGACTCCTTACATACTTTATTTTGTGTTTGGGAGGATAAGAGAAGAGACTTCCAGGTTGTCAGATTCCAGGATTGTAGATTTGGCCTCAGGTGCAATAGGATCCAGACGTCCAGATTTGGGCGAAGCTCTTTCTTCATCACTTAGCTCTACTTGCCCCTAGTCCAGTGGTTCTCAAACTTGTTGTCCAGTGGTAGATCAGAATTACTTGCAAAGCCAATTAAAATACAGATTGTTGAGTCTTTTCCGGTGTGTACAAACTTAGACTTTTTATATCTTCCAAGTCAATTGAACCTTTTATTATTATTTGTTGTCTCTTTTACTCTTGGAATGTTTTTTGCTTTGAAGTATAATTTGTTTCATATAGCGATATTCCAGTTTTGGTTAGTGTTTACGTGGTGTTTCTTTTTCTTCTTCTCCTCCTCCTCCACCTCCTTTGTCTCTCCCTTTACCTCCGCCTCCTCCTCATCCTCCTCCTCTTTTTTTTTAAGTGCCGGAGGGGGTGCATCACATACAACAAGAGAGTGAGAAAGAGAGCACCTCCCTCAATAGGACTTAGTCATGCCATAATCCTTTTTCCTCTAGTTCTTCATCCCATCAGGATCTTGGGCAAATGCATGCACCTAGTGTGTCTTTCAAGCTAATTGCACTGGGGTTTGAACTCTGGTCAGCTATGTGGGATTTGACTTTCTTTGTATAGCACCTAACTGCTGTGCTACATGACTAACTCCTACTTGGTTTACCTTTTTTTCTTTTTTAATCCTTTTCCTTTTAAACTTTCTGTATCTTTATATTAAGGTTTGTCTCTTTTGTGAGCAGCATGTAATTGGTTTTTATTTTTATCCTCTAACAATCTGTGTGTCTTAATGGGAGCATTTAGTCCATTTACATTTAATGTAATTGCTGTTTATATTTGAGTTTAAATCTACTATCTTATTGTTTGTCTTTTATTTGTTCTGCCTGTTTTATGTTCCTCTTTCTCTCCTTTCTTGCCTACTTTTGAACTGATTGCTTTGTATTATTCCCCTTTTTCCTTCTCTATTAGCTTGTTAGTTATACATTCTTTTATTATTCTTTTAGTCATTACCAGAGATTACAACATGCATTCTTAACATATTAGAATTTACTTTAAATAGCAAGTTTACCACTTCCCATTCAGTGAAATGACCTTTTAACTCTATCACCCCATTTACTCCCCTCCCAACTTAAATGCTATTACCATGCATTTTAATTCTGTCTAGGTGTTAAACCCCACTAGACATTAGTATTATTATTATTACTCCTGCTACTATTATTTTATATAGTCAGTAGCAATTTGGATTTGTCCATGTTATTAACCTTTCTATGCCCTCCACTCTGATTATTTCCAGGTCACCCTCACTCTCAGACCATAGCCCCAACTCTACTACAAGTTCTGCTTAGCTTCCCAGCTTTGTAGCAGTCCTTACCAGAATCAGCAGTACCTTGAGGGGCAAGGTTTCCAAGCTGTTGGGGTCACCTTCCTGAGTTTCTTTCTCCTGCCTGCTATTGGCCCTGTAATTCACAGCCCTGTTCGCTCTCCATGCCTTCAAACATTTCTTTTTTCAGTCTTTTCTAATATTTGGTCCAGGTTTTCTAGTTGTGCTCCAGGGAAGGGTTGGTCCATATTAGCTAGTCTGCCATTCCAGAATTGTAACCTACTGCCTTTAGTCTTTAAAGAGTTATTTCTCCCCTTGCTCCTTTTTCTTTGGCCAAGCCCATAAAATTGGATTTGTGTCAATTAAATGTGCATATGATGCAACTCTACCATAGCTTCATTCTACTCTATCACTGTAATTGCCTCTAGTTCTAATAGAAGGGACTCATGTCCTGTAGTCCTCTAGTCTCTGTGCATAAGCCTTCCAAAAAACGAATATAATCTTTTTCCAGAGACCCATTGTCTTCTTGAGGGCGAAAGAACATTAGTTTCTAATGCAGAAAGTTTACTGTCCAAGTTGTCAGAGTGCTCTAGGGAAGTGATATATTGAACCACTTTTCTCAGACAAGCTGCCAACCACAGAAATACAGTAACACCCCTCTGTGTGAGTGAATTAGAGGACCCTGCCAGTCCTGTAGTTAGCATTTCTGTCAGAATGACTGTTCTGCTAAATTCAGAGTCTTATGATATATTAGTCAGTGTTCATTAACAGCAAGTGACAAAAATGCAAATTGGCTTAAACAACAAAAGAAAATGTGTTGCTCAGACCCAAAAATTCCAGCATTGCAGATTTGTCCTCAGGTGTGGTAGAACCCAGGTACTCTGATGGTTATCATGGGAAGCTGTTTCTTCATCTCTTAGTTCTTTCTAGCCCAGTGGCTCTCAAGCTTGAATGTGCTTCACAATCACTTGTAAATCAATTAAGACACAGATAGTTAGCCCCCAACCCCAGAGTTTCCTTTTTTTTTTTTGTTAGTAAGTTTGTTTGTTTATTTATTTATTTATTGGAGAGGTTTTTGCTATAGGGTGCATGCGCTTGCCAGAAAGACAGAGAGAGACAGAGACAGAAAGTGAGAAATCACCCCCCAGGAGGGATGGCCATGCTGCAATCCCTTCTCCTCCATTCTCCTCTCAGAATCTTGGGCACGCATGCACACACGCTCAGTGTGAGTTTAAGCCACCAGATCCAGGACTCAAACCACGGTTGACTAAATGGGAGTCCAGCGACATAGCCATTTTACACCAACTACTGGTCCCTGTAGTAAGTTTATTTATTTATTTCTTCTGAGAGAAAGCACCTCCAGTAGAGTCTTAATGCTGTGATCCACCCCCAGCTTCAGTCAGCCCAGAATCTTGGGCACATATGTGCCTGGTATGCTCAGGGAAGTCTCTGCTCAGGATACCAGAACCTTTCCTTGTGCATAAGCCTCTCAGAGCATCATATTTTACCACCATGCCATGGTCTGGCTTCCACCCATTCTCAGAGTTTCTGATTCAGTGGGTCTGGGGTGGAGCCCAAGCATTTTAATTCCTAACAAGTTTCTAACGTTCCTGGTCCAGGGACCACACTTTGAGAACCACATCTTTAGTCACTGTCAGGCACAAATCTTGCTTATGGCTCTATGATGACCCCCAGGGCCTCCAGGCTCCCTTTTACCTGCTGGGCAACCCTGGCAGAAAGAGACTCTTCTTCCCTGGTTCCAACACAAGTCCAAGAACCAGCTCTCCCCTGAACCAATCTCCAGGATCATGGAGTGGGTCAGCAGTGGAGTGAGGTCAGATCCACCCAAAAGGCTGAGAAGAGAAGGGAAGGGGTGGATCCCTAAAGAAAGCTATGGAGGCAATGAAGATCATAGTTCTGTAAAGGTCACAGTGCTGGGGACACAAAAGCAACTGCTATTAATGTCATATAAAAACCTACCACACGGGACGTTTTGCTGCAGATTCTTTAGAGGCAGGGTAAGAAGCAACAGAGTGTAACATCCAGGAGGAGACAGTACAAGTCATTCAGTCTGGAGGCCTTGATTGCCCTCCTTGAAAATCATGTGAGTTCCTGAGCTCCAGAAGAGATAGCAGTGGAAGAATGAGCACTAAGGTCACAGATGGCACCTGCGGAGAGACCCCGAAACAAGCTTTCGAGATAAGAGAAAAACCTCAACAAGCTCTGTGTGTCAGATTTTCCTGCCTAACAACCCACCCCAAAATGTATGACTTAAAACAGCAGCCCCTGGGCCAACAAGTGGTGTGGTAATTGGGGCACTGGTCTCCCATATGGCCAACCGTGGTTCGAGTCCTAGATCTGGCAGCTTGCTTTCTTACTTTATTTCTCTGTCTCTCTCTGGTGAGCACATGTGCCCTATAGTAAATGAAAAAAATAATAAAATTACATAAATAAAATATATATAGAAGGGAAAACTAGCAGCCCTTTTGTGATTGCTTGTGAAGTGTCAGGGCAGGTAGACAGAGCAGGTGTTTCTGACGACCTCAGCTAGATGATTCATTTCTGCTCTGTGTGGTCTTTTTTTAAAATTTGTTATTATTATTATTTTCTAATTTGGTAGAGGGCTTGTGCACTCACTGGAGAGAGACAGTGACAGGAAAATGAGAAAGTATCCTTGGGTGAATGGTCACACCACAATCCCTTCGTTTTCATTCTTCTTTTGGGATTTTGGGCATACACGCACATGTTGCCAGCATGTTTTTCAGCTGCCAGCTGTGGGTCTCGTACCACACCGTCAGCCATTTGGGATCCAGCCCCCTTAACCACCATGCCGTTGGCTGGCCCTCATGTGGTCTTTTTATCCGGTGACGATCATTTCAGGGCTGTAACAGAGAACAAGCTCCAGTGTGCAGATACTTTTGTAGATTTGGCCATGACTACTAACATCCCATGAGCCAAAGAAAGTCACCAGGTCAAGTCCAGCTAGGGAAACAGACACTATATCTCAATGGTCACTACTGCAAGATTGCACTGCGATGTAGCTGGTGTGTGGTGGTGGGAGGAATTTGAGGACATTTGTTGCAACTTCATACACCATGGGAAGCAGGTAGCCTAGTGATGCTGGGCATCTTGAACATCCAGGGCTTTTGTAGTACTCACTTGCCCCGAGTCCACTCCACTCCTCTACATCCCACTTGGAGTTTAGAAGTGAGTGTGGACATGTCAAGACAAATCAGGGCTAGGTCGACTGGTTCCCTGGACCCTTTGCAGTACTACAGTGGCCTAGGATGTCCCATGAGGAAGCTGGGCCAGGGTTGCCAGATCATAGGACTTTTCAAGACATGCCAGGAATCCCAAGTTTCAGGAGGATTTCCTCTATTTTTAAAGAATTATTTGATTTAGTTTAATTTAGTATTTTTATTATTTTAAAATTTGCTGTAGAGCACATATGCTCACCAAGAGAGACAGAGAGAGAGATAGGGAAAGTGAGAAAGTTAGTCACCAGGTCTGGGACTTGAACTGTGGTTGGCCATGTGGGAGTCCAGTGGCTCTACCACCATGCTACCCACTGGCCTCTCCTCTATTTTTAAGTGTGGCATCTGTTTCCTTGTTTTTTAATTTTTGTTTTTTTGCAATAGGGCATGTGGGCTCACTGGAGAGACACAGAGAGAGAAATCCCCCCCCCAAACCCCCCTGGGGGGATGGCCACATTGCAATCAAGCCCCCCCGGGGGGATGGCCACATTGCAATCCCTTCTTCTCCATTCTCCTCTCAGAATTTTGGGCACGCACCTATGTGCCTGGCATGTCTTTCAAGCCACTGGGTCCAGGGCTCAAACTGTGCAGTCATGTAGGATCCGGCTGCCTTATCCACCATGCCACCTGGGTATCCTTCTCCCCTTTTTAAGTAAAAGCTGTACAGCACACATCCATAGGCAGTTTCCGCCTGTGGGTTGCTGGTTTCTGGTCACTGTGATAGACCCTGCTAGTCTCAAGATTTAATATCTGCCCTTTTAGTGGCTTCCTATATGGCCTCCACAGCCCCTTGTGTGTAGTAGGCGTAGATCTGCTGGGACTCCGAGTCTGAGCTTTCAAGTCACACGGCACGGCTGGGAGCGAGTCACCTGGCTGATAACCAGCCGACAGCCTCATGGCCTCACATCGTTGGACATGCATTGCGTTCATGGTAAATCTCCTGAATTGATACACTTTTTGTTTCTCTGTGAAAGAGAAGAAAGCCACGCACTGCTGAAGCAAAGAGAAAGTGAAGTGATGATGGTTCTCAACCAGAAAAGAACAGTTTGGGATAAATTCAAATGTGCAGTTTGGCTTTTGCTGGTGGCACAAATTTACTGTGGGAATAAATCCACCACTCTCTAGATCTATGATGAGAATAAATCCACCGTCGTGGGATGTTCTGGCCAGGTTCACCTGAGTGAGCGATGAGGGCGTCAAAAAGAGTTAAAAGGTGGTTACTTGGTGCAGGGCAAGGAAACGCGTGGTAGACAGGAGCTGGCCAGCAGAAAACGGATTCTGGAGAACTCGGGCACTGTGTACGGACGTTCCTGGGAAGACATGGTGCGGAAGGCTCTGGGAGTGGAGCTGTGAATTGACCTCTGCTTGGAGAAAGGATGATTTAATTTTTAAAAGCATCTCCTTAGCATAACAGAACTTAAGGGGAGCAGGCAGCACCCTACCATCACTTTAGTGGAGGAGCAGCCCCTCCCAAACAAGACGTGCAGGAGCTGAAGGGTTTCTTTTTTCTTTCTTTCTTTCTTTTTTTTTGGAGAGGTTTTTGCTATAGGGCGTATGCGCTCTCCAGAAAGACAGAAACAGAGACAGAAAGCAAGAAATCATCCCCTGGGGGAATAGCCATGCCGCAGTTCCTTCTGCTCCATTCTCCTCTTGGGATCTTGGGCATGCACGCACACGCACCCGGCATGAGTTTAAGCCACCGGGTCCAGGACTCAAACTGCGGTCAACTACATGGGAGTTCTGCAACATAGCCATTACGCTAACTGCTGGTCCCATGGAGCTGAAGGGTTTCTGGAAGCAAAATTGGTCCTGCTGGGGATGTGTACTGCCACATGCCCAGCCACGGTTCAAGTCCTGGACTTGGCAGCTTGCTTTCTCACTTTCCCTCTCTCTTTCTCTCTGGTCAAATTTTAAAATAATAAAAATAAAATTAAATAAATAATTAAAGTAAAACTAGGTCAGGGGCTGGCACATTTGGGTAGCTTGACATGTGATCTTACTCCCTTATTTGTAGAGTCTTCTATAGGGTCTGAAGGAGCCTTGAGTTTTTCAGCTGCGCTTTACTGCAGATGACGGAGGAAACTGTCAATATGTGCTTTCGGGATACTCACAAGTCCAAGATTTACAGGGCGTGAGGTTGAAATCGTTTTCCATCCAGTCGTTTCACAAAAAGTATAATGCCAGCTGCCAGGGGTGTAACAGGAAACAAGATGAGTGTGACCTCATGGTAGCTTTGGGAGGACTGAGCCCACGACCTCTCCACCCTCATGGCCGATCATCCTTCCCCTTGCTCCCCACTCACCATCCTCAGCATACTGAGCTCTGCCCACCCCAGGGTTCTGACACCTGCTGTTCTCTTGGCCTGGAACAGCCTTCCCGTATGTGTATGTGCCGTATCCAGGTCTCCACCGACATCTTCTCTGACCATGCATCTAAAATGATGGGCACATCTCCTCTCATCACCTCTAGTCCTTTACCCTCTGCACATGCATGATCCATGTCTGTCTGCCATGAACGTGAGGTCTATGAGGGTGTGGGTGTACTCTGTACCCCACACCGAGGGCAACAGCCCACTGAGCCAGAGAAGCTCAGGTGCAGTGCAGAGTGAGGGCCTGGTTAGTGCCTTGTCTTTTGCCTTGGCAGTAATCTATTTCTTCTTCAGCTACCCTTTGGGCCAGGTGTTTGTACTACAGGGCTTTCAGCTTCGGCTTCAGAGTAACAAAGATCTCATCCTTTAGCACCCTTTGCTCTTTTTTCCTGTTCTTCCAGCCATTTCAGGAACCTGCTCCTTTTTGCACTGAATGAGGAAGATCCTGCCATGGTGCTCACCATCCTTTACCAGCCTGCATTCTGTGTAGCGATAAGGATCCCTGCACAAAGTGTAGATTCTAGCTTTGATCAGGGAAAAGAAAGAGCAATTGGCAACACGAGGAGCGCAGCCCTGTATGGCGAGCACTGGCTGGAGCTGGGAAATGGCTCCTTATTCAAGGACACTCCGCCCCTGAGTTCTGGTCTCACCCAGAGTGCCTGCTGCCTTTGGTCCCTGGGACGTTTGCATTCATAGCACTTCTTCTGGGTGCCCGAGAGAAATGGACATTCCCACACTTTAGCTTAGCTTGCCCATAAAAACACACAGTTCCTGTTAACCCTATTAACTTCCTGGCTACCCTGGGAGCCAGCCTCGCTGAGCTTCTGCGTGTTTCATGCCCTCTCCCATCTGTGCTATCCTAGATATGGCTACTTAAATTCTCAGACACTACATTGTAATAGGAGGGTCGGAGGAAAGTCAAGTGCCTCAGTAGGAACCTTGAAGTCATAAGGATGGAAGGATGTTGTTTCTCGGCGAGCTCGCACCAGGTCAGATAGACATCAGACTTCGAAAAGTCCATGGAGAATGCGCACTGTGAAAAAAACTGGATTGCAAAATGTTTTGCATTAAAATAAAACTGTGCTTTATTTATTTACGTATTGTAATTTGTCAAGAGTGCATGCATTCAGTGGAGAGAGATGGAAAGTGAGAAAGCACCCCTCCTGGGGGACAATCACATTGCAATTCCTTTTCCATTTCTCCCTCCTTTAGGGATTTTGGGCATGCACACAAGCATACACATGCCCAGTGTGTTTTTCAAGTCTCTAGGTCTGAGACTTGAACTGTGCAGCTGGCTATGTGGGATCCAGTTGCCTTAACTACCATGCCACCAGCTGGCCCTAAATGGAATTGTAATTCCATTTTTCTATGAACTTTTTGACGTCTCCTCATATATATGTATATGTGTGTGTGTGTGTGTGTGTGTGTGTGTGTGTACACACATAGCTCCCTAAAGGTCATACCTGTAAATGTCCAGTTAGTTTGTTATAAGCCAGCATTTGACAATATTGTCAAATAACACAACCCAGTTGCCCATGCTAAATTCACATCCAGCCCAGCCCCTTTTGTCAGACTCCAGATTCATGTGTGCACAGGCCAGCCTGATAGCACCACTCTGATGCCAAGCTCACATCCTGAACCCAAATGATCCAAAAGTGAGCCACCCTTCTTCCATACCTCCTCCACTCATGCCTTCCGCAACTCCACTGACAACATCTCTACTGTCCAGTCTCAGGCCAGGACCCTTGCCTGTTGTTAAGTCATCCTTAACAACTCTCTTTCTCTTCCACCCATAGCTGAAGTGCCAGGAGTCCTGTTGGCTCTGTCTTCAGAAGCCGTCCAGAGCCTAACCACACTGTATCCCCTCCTCCAGCGCTGCCATCTGCTCTTACCTGGACAACTGCAGGAGTCCTTCATGGTCTCTCCTTTCACCCTCACCTCTCTGTCTCTTGGAGACTCAGCACCTACGTCCTCCCCTGTTCTCAATCCTTTAGTGGCTCCCCATTTCACTTGCAGTGACCTGCAAGCTTCATCACCCTCTCAGGCTCTTCTCTGTCCTGCTCTGTGACAGCCCCACAGGCACCTGCTGCTCCAAGAACAGCAGGGAGCCTCCTACCATAGCACTGAATAAATTTCCCTGATCTTCCTGAGGCCTAAGCTGCCTGCCAGCCCCTCGCTTCGATCACCCTTACCCAGACCTGTTTTTCCATATTGTTCCCCACTGCCAGTGTGCTGCTATTTATTTATTTATTATTTCTCTAGCTTATCGTGAGGGTGGGGACAGTCTCCCTATTCACTGCTGTGTCCTCAGTGCCAAGAATGGAGCCTGGCACAGAGTGGTACTCAGTAAATATTAATATTTGTCTTGGGGATAACATGTAGTAGGTTAAAGCCTCTTTAGAGCCAGCTAGTGGTGTGGTGGTTAAGGTGGCTGGATCCCACATGGCTGATGTGTGGTTTGAATCTCGGATCTGGTGGCTTGAAAAACATGCTGGGCATGCGTGCCCACAACCCCAAGAGAATGGAGGAGAAGGGATTGAGGCACAGCCATCCCCCCTGGGAGGTGATTTCTCACTTTATCTTTCTCTCTATCTTCTCTCTCAAGCAAGTGCACGTACTCTATAGCAAAACAGAAACAAGAACTAAAAATAGGCTTTAAGCAACCCAATAGGAATATTTTGAACAGTTCTTTTTTATTTTTTTTGGAGAGGTTTTTGCTACAGGGGGTGTGTGCTCTCCAGACGGACAGAGAGAGACAGAGAGAAAGAAAGCAAGAAATCAGCCCCCAGGGGGGATGGCCTCACCCTTACCCAGACCTGTTTTTCCATATTGTTCCCCACTGCCAGTGTGCTGCTATTTATTTATTATTTCTCTAGCTTATCATGAGGGTGGGGACAGTCTCCCTATTCACTGCTGTGTCCTCAGTGCCAAGAATGGAGCCTGGCACAGAGTGGTACTCAGTAAATATTAATATTTGTCTTGGGGATAACATGTAGTAGGTTAAAGCCTCTTTAGAGCCAGCTAGTGGTGTGGTGGTTAAGGTGGCTGGATCCCACATGGCTGATGTGTGGTTTGAATCTTGGATCTGGTGGCTTGAAAAACATGCTGGGCATGCGTGCCCACAACCCCAAGAGAATGGAGGAGAAGGGATTGAGGCACAGCCATCCCCCCTGGGAGGTGATTTCTCCCTTTATCTTTCTATCTTCTCTCTCAAGCAAGTGCACGTACTCTATAGCAAAACAGAAACAAGAACTAAAAATAGGCTTTAAGCAACCCAATAGGAATATTTTGAACAGTTCTTTTTTATTTTTTTTGGAGAGGTTTTTGCTACAGGGGGTGTGTGCTCTCCAGACGGGCAGAGAGAGACAGAGAGACAGAAAGCAAGAAATCAGCCCCCAGGGGGGATGGCCACGCCGCATTCCCTTCTCCTCCATTCTCCTCTCAGGATCGGGAGCATGCATGCACACGCGCCCGGTGTGAGTTTAAGCCACCGGGTCTGGGACTCAAATCGCGGTCGACTACATGGGAGTCCAGCGACATAGCCATTACGCTAACTGCTGGTCCCCAACAGCTCTGTTTTTTTATTGGATATTTTTTAAATAGGAAGAAAATCCAAATACAAATAATGAAGGGGATGCTACATTGACCTCCATGTGTCTGTTATCCATTCCTGGCAGCAATCAATTTATGGCCAAGGTTAATTCATCTATGACTCTACCTGTTCCCCAGATTACTGTGAAGCAAATCAAGTCTTCCTATGATTTTTTTCTATATTTAGTATCCTTTTCTCTTTATAACTGCATAGTAAGTACGCTGTTGAGTGGATGTACCGTAATATATTTTATTTAACCAGTCTCATTGAGATCATTTTTCCATGGGAACTTCCAGAATTGACTATAACTTTGCAATACTTTTTTCTCTAAATGGGGGTGTAATTATTTTGCAATACTTGTTACTCATGCAAAAGCAAAACAGAACAGCAAAAATATTGCAAAATACCTATTCCCCTATATATTATTTCTTACAGGTACTATTACTATGTTAGGGGGTTAATTTTTTTTATTATAACTTTTTTTTTTTTTTTGCTGAAGAATGCCTGTACTGTCCAGGCTGGGGGTGGTGGGGATGAAAAAGCACCCACTCATGGAGAATGATTATGCCATATTCCCTATTCCCTTCTCCATTTCTCCTTGCTTTTGGAAAAAACGTGCCCAGCATGTTTTTCAAGCCACTGAGTCTGGGACTCAAACCATGTGGCCAGCCATGTGCCATCAGCCACCTTAACCATTAAGGCATTTATTTCAATACAATTCCAAACACAAAGTTGCGAGGATAGCAGAAATGGCACTGCCATCCTTTGCCTGGATACTCAGATTCACCACTTGTTACCATTTTGCCTCAGCTGCTTTTTGCCTTTATATTCTGTATGTGTGCATATGCACATACTCATATACTTAGCAGTATATAATAAAGTATGTGTTTTATGTATAAAAATATATATGCTCACACAAAACTAAGTGGATTGCCCCTCTCACACTCTATATTTTTAATTGCCAAAGGGTATATGTACTTGTCAGAAAGCGAGGGAGAGGATGAAAACAAGCACTCGTCAATGCAGCGTGGTCACAGCACCATCTCTGCTCTGTTCCACCCTTCACCTCCATCCTGTCGAGATTTTGGACACGGGTGCAAATGTGCCCACTGTGTTTTTCAAGCCACTGGAGCCGGGACTCAAACTGCCATTGTCTATGTGGGAACTAGCATCCCTTAACCACTGGACAACTGGGCCAGTCCTAGCCTCTCTCTCTTTATATCTACCTATAAATTACATAAATATAGATAGGGAGGGAGGGCACACACATCGTGCACATGTGTGTGTAGTTGTGTGTTTAAGATGAAGTTGCACACGTCGTTTCTCCTCCCCTGAATACTGCAGTGTGTATCTAAGAACAAAAGCACTCGTTTTACGTTTCCACAATGTACTTAAGGAATTCAGCATATTTAGAATTCATATAACACTCTTACCTAAGACACAGACTGTATTCGAGTTCCTCCACATGCTGCCGTAATGGTCTTTGCAGATGTTTGTTCCCCGTCCGAGACCCAGGCTCAGGCCCACCATTACATCCATGTCTGCCTAGCCTCCTTCAGTCTGGAAGACTTCCCCCGCTTGCTTTGCCTTTCACGACCTTGACATTTTTGGAAAGTACAGGCCAGTTGTTTTATAGAATGTTCCTCATTTTAGGTCTAATAGCTTTTGAGCTGCTCCTCTAATCTAAAGGAGGATCGTCCTGTTCTCTGTCACCAGGACCTGGAAGCCGACGAGAGAGACCCCTATCCGCCACCCGCAAAGCCCTGTGTGAGGCAGAGGACAGAGAGGAAGACGCCTCAGCCGTGCTCCGGGCCATCCAGGTGGAGAACGCAGCCCTGCAAAGGGCGCTCCTCCGCAGGAA
>NW_006159706.1:3227355-3244741 GCF_000334495.1 Tupaia belangeri chinensis | reverse complement strand
GCAGGAAGGATGAGCCTCCTGCCATGGCACTGCCGGTGCGTTCCTGGACGGGGGAAGGAAGTGAGAAGGATGCTGGCCCTATGCAGGACCAGGAGGTGTCTAAGCGGCAGGTGGAAAGAACACAGGGTCAGGGAGGGAAGGGGGAGAGAAGCGCTGTGGGCACCTCAGAGCTCAGATCTGCCCACGATGCTGCTGCTCATGGACTGTCGCTTGCTAATCTGCCAAGGCCCCCTTCTCCCATCTCCCTGTTTACTTCAGAAAACCTCAGCCAGGTGCTAGTCTGCCTGTAAGCCTTGCCAGATACCTTAGCCCACGGTTACAGTGGGTCAGTGAAAGGATGGAGTAAACAAGCTCTAGAAGATCTCATTCCCCAGAGCGCGAGCCCTTCAGATTTCCAGTCCTCACCACTTCCTGTTGTCCCGCCCCTGGCCCACATCATTTGTTCAGGAGACCTCCTTGTTCTTGCAGCTGTTTAAGTGGAGCAGCAAACGGGAGGAAGCCTGAGCCCTACCTCTGTGTACACATCCTTTCCCCTAGGCATGGTCTCTGACTCTCCTGTTCTTGAAACCCTCTTTCTTAGCTTGACCCACTCAATGCTCAGTTACCCTAAAATAGGCAGGGCTGGTGTCATGGCTGTTTTATAGCTGTGGCCACTGGCAACCAGAAAAGCCAGGGGGCATGCTCAGGTGATGGTTTTGGAAACGGCCCAGGTCTGCCAACATGCAATCCCCAGACAGAGCTCCAGGGCCCTGTGCACACCACCGTTAGTTGTTCCCCAGGTTCTATCTACGGGGTGTGCATTGAGTACCACCTACTGCCCATTTGCCAGGTGCTCATTTTAGGCCTTGACATTTATGTACAAGAGACCTTGAGAGAGTCCCTGCCCCCTCTGTGCCTTTGCCTGTCAATGAAGGGTATCTGTGGATGGCTTCATTCCAGCCTCACATCAAAGGGTTACATCTTTCCAGGATGCAGAAGGACCACCGGTGAAACCATGGACCACTCTGCTGAAGGACGGAGAAGAGACCGTGGAGGTCAGTGGAACCCTGAGCCGAACTGAGCCCCCAGCATGCTCCCAGCACCCAGTGGTCTCCAGAGTGCTATACTTCACAGGCCTGCTGGCCCTCTCTGCACATGTAGGACCAGTGTAGATGAGGAAACTGGGGTCAAGGTTAGGAGTTGAAGCCAGAACTTACCCCGGCCTCTGACTCTAATTTCTTATTACAGTCTATTTCCTGAGAAGACAACACAAAAACAAATCTTAATATGTTGAATAAATTATATCTGTATCTATCTAGGTCAGTTAGGTATATCTCAGCAAAGACAGCCCTGACAAATAAGAATGGGAATTAGTAAAACACTTGTGCCTTGTGCTGAGGTTAGAGGTAGCTAAGACAGATAAGCACCCGGCCTCATGGGGCTTATAGGCAATGGCAATAAAGCCATGAGGGAACAGATGACTTCAGAGAGAAATAACGAAGCTAGTGGCCAAGAGAGTGACAAGGCAATCGGGTAGTGGCTGCTTCTGACATTGTGGCTCCAGGAGGCCCCTCAGAAGGCGTCCCTTTTGAGCTTATCCCTGCCTGTAAGAAGGAGCCAGTATCAGCGACCAGCATTCCAGGTGGAAGAAACAGGGCAAAAGCTTTGAGGAGGGAATGAGCCCAGCTTAATGAAGGGCAGGAAGCTCAACATGCAGTGAGGAAGGGGGAGAGGACGGAAGGGGGAGAAAAAAGTACCCAGGTGGGAGAGGATGGTGGGTAGGGCAGCACCCCAAAGCTCTGGAGTGGTTTCTTTTTTTTTTTGAGAGGTTTTCGCTATGGGGTGCGTGCGCTCGCCAGACAGAGAGAGACAGAGAGACAGAAAGCGAGAAATCACCCCCGGGGGGGGTTATCACTACAGACGGCCCTGGATCAACATGGGTTTGAACTGTGAGGGTCCACTCAGACCCAGATTTCTTCCAATAAATAGTGTATTTTCTCTTCTTTCTGATTTTTTTTTTTTTTTAGAGGTTTTTGCTATAGGGCACGCACACTCGCCAGAGAGAGAGAAAGAGACAGAGAGACAGAAAGCAAGAAATCACCTCCTAGGGAGGATGGCCACGCTGCAATCCATCCTCCTCCGTTCTCTCTGGATCTTGGGCACACACGCACACATGCCCGGCGTGAGTTTTAAGCCACCAGGTCCGGGACGCGAACCGCGGTCAACCACATGGGAGTCCAGCCATTAAGCTAACTGCTGGCCCCATCAGCTAATATTTTCTGGTGGACCTGCAACAGTACGCACCCATGGCCTAGTATTTCTGAATGACCGGACCTCTGACCTGCAGAGCTCCTGATGATTAAAATCACATGCAGATAGACAGCAGGACACATTTCTCATTTAGTTTGATAAAAGAAAAAGACAAAGGCTTGGAGCAGTAAAAACGAAAGGGCCTATGGGCTAGCAGGTGGCATAGTAGTTAAGGTGCTGGATCCCACATGGTCAACTCTGTGGTTTGAGTCCCAGACCAGACAGCCTGAAAATCATACTGGGTGCATGGGCATGCATGCCCAAAATCCCAAGACAAGAATGGAGGAGAAGGAATTGTGGTGTGACCTTCCTCCCTGGGGGGTGCTTTCTCATTCCCCCCACCCCCCATCTCTATCTCTCTTTCCCCGTCTCCAGGCAAGTATATGTGCACCATGGCAACATCCCTCCCCCTGCCCCCCCCAAAAAAAGAACCTAATGATATTACTAGCATTCTCTGTGGGGTCTCGTTACTTTCTACCAAACAGAATAAAGATTCAGTCAGGATGGTAAAAATGTTTGTTTTTAAGTCTAGTTATTTATTTATTCTATGAGTGAGAGAGATGGAGAGAGAGAGAGGCAAACCCTCCCAACAGAGCCTTGATAGAGACATCCACTCCTGGCCTGAGTCAGCCCTGGATCGTGGACACACACATGCCCAGCATGCTCATGACGGTCTCTGGACTTGAACCCAGAACCTTTCCATGTGGGTAAGCCTCACAGCATTGTGTTTTACTGCTGCCCTGCTGCCTGGTTTGATGAGAGAAATGTCTCACTGGCTCATGGAAACAGGTCATTTAGGCTCTTGCAGTTCATCAAAAACTGAGGTTGTCCAAGGGTGTTCTAGACTGAGCCCTGGAGATGCTGTCCCCCTCTCGCCCCTGTTCCGGTTTCCCACATGGGACTGATGGCCTGAGAGGGTGTGCCTTTAACCGTGGCCCTGCTGTGTTCTGGACCAGGCAGGGTGCTTTGTACATTGGTTTAATTGAAGCTTTTCCCTCCTCAGCTGCTGCCCACCACCCCAGTGACCACTACGCAGGAGCCGCCCAGGACAGCAGGGGGAGCCAATGCCATCAACCAAGCCATTGACAGAATTGGCCTTCTGGGGAGCAGGTACTTACCAGAGCTGGTTCAAAATCCAAAACAAATGAAAATGCCCATTGTAATGCAGCCTGAGGATCTTATGAACTAAAATTTTTCTTTGCTTTTCTTATGTTACTCTAGACCATTTTCAACTGCCCCTTTATATCGTACCCTCCCTCAGCCCCTCCAACCCTAAAACACAAAATTGACTTCATTTCTTAAAGGCACATGGCTCTTGGCTTGTTCAGTTTGGCTCCAACCTGCATAGAACTCCAACCATCTCAGAGTTTCCATTGGAGTACCCCATGCAGCAGAGGTGGGGGCCTATTCCCTCGCTCCCCTGGGGGCAAGAGTGGCCTGAAGCAGCAGCTCTCGAAGTCCCTTTTCTCTATTAAAATTTTGTTCAAATGCAGCATTTTATTCCATTAACACATAATGTCATTTATCGGAAATGTCAAGTTTTATTATCAAAATAAAGGCCTCTCTTCAATCTTCAGGCAAGATTAATCTTCAGAAAGATGCGCCAGTTCAAGCCCATAGTTTCAAGCATGCCCTGGCACATCGACACACTCCCAAGGCTGTCGTGCAGAGCTGTGCATGTTGTAGACTGTGCAAAGCGCCTGGCTGTGGGGTGAGAGGGGTTTGCAGCCCAGCCTGCATGCTATTCGCTAAGAGGGGGCCCTGACCTGGTATCACATCAGCCTTGCTCTGCACGAAGGAGGAATTTACTAGCTAAGCTGTTGCCTCCAGGTCTGCATCCATCCAGGGGGAGCTCCTTTTTATAACTTGGATAAAAGCTGAATAGGCTAAAGGCAGTGGTGTCCATTTCTCCAAGTGTCTGCCGACCTCAGATGGGTACCATGTCTGTTCTATCGTGGCCGTAAATAAGAACTTGCAGTTTCCCCCGCAGGTGAGAGGGCCTGGCAGGAGGCTATGTCACATCTCCTACGGTTTTATTTATGGGCAGCTGCTCTCTTCTTCAACATCAAGATCCATTGTGCTTTAGGGTGGGAAAGGGGTTGGTTCTTAGCCTTAACCAGCACAGGAAGGTGCCTTTGCAAATGAAGAAGGCATAACCTGCTGGGTTTGGAATGCCCAGTCCTCAGCCAAGAGGCACAGAGCAGATCTCTAGGCTAGGAGTTTGCAAACTGTCTCTGTGAAGGGCCAGATTGTAAATACTTTCAGCTTTGAACTTGTTTTTGTTTTTTCACATGTGCTTTTCTTTTTTAACTTATTTTTAAATTTTTCTTTATTTATTAATTAAGGCAAGGTCACCATTTTCCTGCCTCAGCTTGCCATCTGGGACTACACCATGGCTGATTCTTTTTTAGATAGTGTCTTTTCTTTTTTTAAAAAAGGTACTATTTATTTATTTTGAGAGATTTTTGCTATAAGGCACGTGCACTTGCCAGAAAGACAGAGTGGCAGAAAGAAAGCAAGGAATCAACCCCCAGGAGGATGGCCCTTCCTCAATCCCTTCTCCACTCTGCTTTCAGAATTTAGGGCACACATGCACACATGCCCAGTGTGTTTCAAGCCACAGGGTCCAGGACTTGAGCCATGGTTGGCCGTATGGGAGTCCACCACACATGGAGTTTTAACCACCACACCACCTGCTGGCCCTAGATAGTATCTTGCTTTGTTGCCCTGGCCAGACTGAAGCTCGCGATCTTCCTACCTCAGCCTCCTAGGTGGCTGGGAGTACAGGCACATGCCACCATGCCCAGCCTTAATTTACACTAAGAATCGAACCCACGCCTCCCATATGGCTCCGGCCCGCAGAGCACAGATTTCTGCAGTGCTTGCCACCGCAGCTGGGCCACTTGGTTTTCCTTAACAACCTTTAAAAATGTGAAAGCCAGGCCAGCAAGCGGTATGGTGGTTAAGGCACTGGACTCGCACAAGGTTGACCGTGGTTCAAGTCCCAGACCAGCCAGCCAAAAAATCATGCTGGGCATGTGTGCATGTGTGCCCAAAGTCCCGAGAGGAAACTGGAGGAGAAACTACTGTGGCATGGCCATCTCCCTGGGGTGGTGATTTCTCACTTTCCTTTTTTGTCTCTGTGACTCTAGCTAGTGCACATACCCTATGGCAAAAATGTAAGGTTAAAAAAAAAAAAGTGAAAGCCATTGTTAGCCTGCAGTTCACACAGAAACAGGCTGTGGACTGGACTTTGGACTTGATCCACCAGGCTTACTTTAGCTGACTCCTTTTTTTTTTTTTTAAGTTTGCCATAGGGCACGTGCACTCACCTAAGAGAGAGACACAGAGAGAAGGAAAGTGAGAAATCACCCTCCATGGGGGATGGCCACGCTACATTCTCTTCTAGGGATTTTGGGCATACACGCTCACACATCCAGCATGGTTTTTTGGGCTTCCAGGTGCAGGACTCAAACCACAGAGTTGGCCATGTGGGACCTAGTGCCTTACCCACCGTGCCACCTGCTGGTCCTGACTCCTGCTCTTGACCCTTCACAAGTTCTCGGTCAGCTTAAGGGTGGTCAGCTGGCTCTCCTGTCACCAGCAGTGTTTCTCCTGCTAGGCTCTGATTTCATCACTAATTGTACAGCTGTTGATAAAGGGAGAAAAGCGGCCGCCTGGCTGCGCCTTTGAACCGTGCACAGGGTGCATACTTTGTTCTCAGATTGTTACTTCTCCCTGAGGTAGAAAAGTCGGCAGGTATGTTTGATGTGCATGTTTGCTTTTGTGTATCATTTGTTACCACCTGTTGGCTAAAACAAAATCCCATTTCAGACAACAGCAGAAGCTTCTGGAAGTCCTTCAGGCCATCGAAAGTGACTCTGCCCATCTCAGTGGGGCTGTTGTGCCGAATGAGGAGCAAGTACTGGATCCAGAGGTGAGAGCCTCACCTTCCAGGGCCTTCCCAACGCGTTCAGTGTCTCAGCTGAAAGCGGAGGATAAAAGGGCCCTTCGGCAAAAGCATTTCTAGTTGATGGGGATGGCTCCAACTGGCCACCTTAGCAGCTTTCTGCCCGAGTCTCTGTCTCCCCTCCTCTTCCCTCCTCTCCAGCACTCACACATACACGTGATAGAGCAGGAGAAGCAGAGAAAGACGCAGGCCCCAAGTTTCAGCAGAGAGAAGCCTGTCCACGCAGAGGAAATATAAATAGCATGTAAACCCGAAGGAGAACGCCCAGCATTGCTGGCAATCAGGCTGCAGAGAGCCCCTTCACATCTCTGCTCTCTGAGTTCGCGGTGATGTTGATGATACCCTCTAGTGCTGGCTAGGTTACCACAGAGCCGCGGCAGCCATGCCTTGCTGGCGGCCAGCCATGCCTTGCTGGCGGCTGCATCCACCGGCGAGACGCTCTCGAAGAGCAGAGTGGCTGGGCTTAGGAAAGGCCTTAGAAACACATCTTCCAGCTCAACGATCCTGCCTCCTTATCCTAAGGAAATCACTCAAGAGAAATAAAAAGCTGTTGGCACAAAGACGTATGTCGCAGAATTACTGGAAGTAGGAAAAAAATAAATGTGTCATAACAAGAGTTCATCAAGAAAGTAGGGTATGTCAGCACAATACGATGGTCTAAAAAGGTAGAAAGTACCAGTAGGAAGATTATGCAGATAAAAAACGTGATGTAGGGGCCAGTAGGAAGTATGGTGGCTAAGGTGCTGGACTCCCATATGTCTGACTGCAGTTCAAGTTTCAGACCTGGCAACTTGCTTTCTCACTTTCTGTGTGTGTGTGTGTGTGTGTGTGTGTGTGTGAGTGTGTGTCTCGTGAGCATACATGCCCTATAGAAATTAAAAATAAGAATAATAAATAAAATTAAATGAAGAATTCCTTAAAGAAGAAAATGTGACGTATAAAACCTAATTGCACAAGGTAATATTAAGCCTCATTGAGTCTAATATGAGCGCAGTGACCATACAAAGGTGACTGTGAGTGTGCTGATGGAGCGGGGACATAAACAACAGGAAACTGAGGCATCAGGGTGGGAGGGTATAGTGTGTGTGTGTGAGAGAGAGAGAGAGCGAGAGAGAGAGAGAGAGTGAAAAGGTGTCCTTTCAAAGTAACTATTGGGTGTGGTCGCCACCAACCTTACTGTTGGCCTGTGAGAACTTAATATGAAGTCCTCCCAAAGCCACATGGAAAGCTCATGATAGCAGGAAGGCCCCTGGGCTCCTGGACCAGGTTCTGGCTTTGACTATAACACCATCATCTAGAGGCCACGTCCCTAAGGCAGGATGAATTCTCTGGTCCTGGCCATCAAGTAGGGTCCGCAGGACCAGCTGGTAATGTAGTACTCTGGTGATGCTATGTCGGACCCAAATGAGAAGACCCCGGGTTTGTATCCTGGGGCCTCCCCACACACACCAGGTATGATACGCATACCCGTGATCCAGGCTGGCCAAGGTTGGATCATGGCACAGAGACCTGCTGGATGTCTCTTTTCTGTCTCTGTCTCTGTCTGTCTCTTTCTCTCTCTCATGGAAGAAATAAATAAATAAGCTTTAAAAATAGGATCAGTATCCCCACACCCCATGGGGCTACCGTGAGGATGAAACAGGAAGGATCTCTGAGGGTGTGTGTCTCGATACCTGGCACATGGCAGGGAGGAGCTGGGAGATAGCAGTTGAAAATTCACCGTCTAGAAAAAAAAATCAAAGCTTTGTCACACCTGCATGCAATTGTCACTTTCTTAGTTGTGAAGATTCTAAGTGTACTGAAACTTTAGCTGCATTAAAAAGAACCTGGGTTGATTAAGTCTCCTTATATTATAGAAGACAGAAAATCCAGAACAAACTGACTTATACAACAAAGAAAAAGTACAGACACTTGTCATTGAAAATGTGGCTTGTGGGGTCAGGCAGGGCTTGATCCAGCAGCTCACACTGAGTCTTCCCACTCTGTCCTCAGTGTCAGCTGCACTTGAGCCCCATCCTTGACCCCAGTGTCTAGGCTCAGTTCTACTCCCTCCCTGTGGTCTCTAAACAGCTCAGAGGAGTTCCCACCTCATACCCTCAGACCCCACTGTCCAAAGAGAACAAAATCCCAGATTGGCCTGCTCGTGCTGAACCAGGCTAGGGCTCATGCCTATCACCAAGCTATCAAGGGGACAGGACAGGAGTTCTTGGACTAGTCAGGCTCCTCCTTGGGGTCCTGAGAGAAAATGTCAGTCTCCTATACCTCATGGCTATGAAAAGAGAAGGAAAACCAGGTGGTCTTAGTGAAAGAGGGGGCGTTGAGTGCCGGGGACCAGGAGCTTCCAAATCTGTGTTCCCTTTCAGCCGCCGAGAGGCACCCACATCAGGCCACGTAGAAAGCAGGACAGCCCGCGGGATGCAGTGCACTTCCTTTTTGCACAGAGATACACCTCCCTGACAACCTAACGGAAACTCTGCCTGGACCCAGCCTCTGTGCCTAGGTGGTAGCATGCTGATCCGCACTGCTGGAAGCCACGAGGCCGGCTATG
The DNA here is from genome assembly GCF_000334495.1 of Tupaia belangeri chinensis. NCBI lineage: Eukaryota > Metazoa > Chordata > Mammalia > Scandentia > Tupaiidae > Tupaia > Tupaia belangeri. The sequence goes on along the minus strand of NW_006159706.1, from coordinate 3,235,934 downwards.
GGTCTGGATCCTTAGTCGGTCTGAAACACACCAGGAGTGCTGCTGCCTGATATTGCCTAGCTGGAGGGGGATCATGGTGGGATGGAACCCGCCCAGGGTACCTGTTCTCCCTTCTCGATTTCATGAGAGAAATAAGATAAATAAATTTTAATTAAAACAAAAATACTTAGTCCAGGAATCTGCACATTTTAGATTGCACTGGGCATGAGACCCAGCAGCCCCTCTGTGAGGCAGCCTGCCTCCCATCTGGCCTGCCTCCCTTTCCCGGCAGGTGAATAGTCCTGCTTCCTCACCCCTCCCAGCCCACTCACCTGGCCCTGGAACATCCTCACAAGCACAAGCTCGTTAACCCTTAATCCATCCCCCCACCTTGTCTGCCAGGCCAGTTTAGCTTTATCACCGTCCTGCAAGCCTGGGACTCAGGCCCAGGGCAGCAGAGGACTTGGCCAGGGCCCAGCACACAGCAGAGGAGAAAGAAACCGTGGGTTCCATGGGCCTGGCTCATCAAAACAGGCCCTGTGTTCCTTCAGGGAGCTATGAGCTGACCTCTCTTCCTCCTCCCCGTCCCCATCTCCACCGTATGGCAGTCAGGGCTTGTCCAAACCCACACTGAGAGCGATAGCACGTCTCACTGGCTATTAATTAAAAAAATAAGTGGGGAACAGTTGCTGTTCATTTGCTCAGCTCCCTGCTCACAGAACCATTGCAGATTACCGGTGCTAATTAACAGAGGGCATGTGCACGAAGGGAATGCACCATTTTAGGAGGGACTGATCCGTGGCGACCAATGCTGCATTCGGGCCCCCGAGGGCCTCAGCCAGCCATTCCGCAGGGCTGCCTCTTATTGATGGCATTCACGCAGACACTGAGAGCAGACAGCCGACCCAGGAAGGAGGCAGGCATTAAAATCAATGAGGGAGAGAAGCGGAAAGTGATGGGCTCTTAGAGAGGGCACACAGGGCCAGGGCGTGGGCTAGGGCCTGCTCAAGTATGGATATCATGCTTAACCCTTGTGATGGGTCATCGCATAGATGATGGCTCGTTTACTCCAGGTAAGCCGAGGGATGTAAAATGACTTGTCCAAGGTAATGGGGCCTTTGTTGCCTACTGTATGAGTCCACTAGGGCTGCCATAGCCAAGTAACACAGACTGGGTGGTTTAAATCGCAGAGATTGGGACCAGCAGATGGCGCAATGGTTACGTCACTGAACTCCCATGTAGTCAACCACAGATTGAGTCCTGGACCTGGCAGCTTCAAGTTTATGCCGGGTGCATGTGTGTGCGTACGTGCCCGAGATCCCAAGAGGAGAATGGGGGAGAAGGGATTACAGCATGGCCATACCCCCTGGGGGAGTGATTTCTTGCTTTCTGTCTCTCTGTCTCTCTGGCAAGTATATACCAAAGATCTCTCTTAAAAAAAAACCAAAAAACAGAGATTTATTTCCTCATAGTTCTGAGGCTGGAAGTCCAAGATAAAGATGTGGGCAGGTTTGGTGTCTTTGGAGGCCTCTCTCCTAGGTTTATAGATGGCCACCTTCTCGCTGTGTCGTCCGTGGCCTCTTCTCTGGTGTGTTTCTCCGTGTGTCCAAATTTCCTCTTACAGGACACTGGATTAAGGCCTACCCTAAGGGCCTCATTTTAATTTGATCACCTCCTTAAAGACCCTCTCTTCACATCCACTCACTTTCTCAGGTTCCCAGGGTTAGGAATTCAACAGATGAATCTGGGGAGGACGCAGGTTAGCCCAGAGCACCTCCCCAGTTTGGTAGGTGTCATGACATAACTCCTGAGACAGGGGTAGTGCAGGAAAGAAGTGCATGTATTGAGTCGTTGGAAAATTCATGATGCATTTTTGCATATGTGACTTTTCCGATGATCTAGTAGAATCCGATGCTTTCTAAACAGTTTTATTTGCAAACTCTTAAACAGAGCACTTACTACGTGCCAGAATACACAGTAACTACCTCTTACATGCTTTCGTATATGAGCTCATTTGATCTTCACAGTAACCGTAGATGGCGGGTCCTGTTCTATCCTCATCGTACAGATGGAGACCCTGAGAGAGGTTTGATAACTGGCCGAAGGCCAGACAGCAGGGGTAGATCACAATTCGAGCCTGTCATGTCTTAATCCCCTGGTGTTCTTTCTCTTCCTTTAAGGACAAATGGAGAATGCGAGCAGAAGAGATCAAAGATGCTGTTTACGTGACCATGGAAATCCTGTCCAACTGGGGCAACGCGTCCTGGGTCGGCCTCACGGAGGTTGAGTTCTTTGACTTGAACAACACGAAGCTTTATGTGTCACCTCATGACGTGGATATCCGGAACACAGACACACCGGGGGAGCTGGGCTACCTGGTTAACAGGAACTTGGCTGTAAGTGGAAGGGACGGCATGTGGTTCTTTGCTATGCATGTCAATGCATTTTCTCTGCCCAGAATAAACCTGTAATAAGGTGCAATTGTGGGGAGGGGAAGAACAGTATACTCTACCCTAATCATTCATTTGGACAAAATGGGAGAGGCACGTGAGGGACCAGTGCTGGTAGGAGGCCTCCACATTTTCTCCCCAAGCTCTTTGCCAGGTCCCTACTCTGTGGGGTTTTCTCAAGGGGGCCAGTCTGCCCCCTTTGGTCCACCTTACAGTTTACCACACAAACACAGGACCTTAGGGGTCATTAAGTTCAGTGCCCTTGTTTTGTGGATGAAGAAACTAAGGCTTGGAGGAGGGCACCGTCTTGGCCAAGGTCACGCTATGGAAGATATTGGAGCTAAGGTCACATCGTGCAGCCAGGCTCAGGGCCTGTGCCCACACTCCCTCGGGTCTGTTTCCGTGGGGTGCGCACCCAACTAATGATGAGTCTTTCTTTAAATATCTGACAAAATTAAAGAAACAAATCCCTAGTAGTTTCCCTTTCTGCCACTTGCAAGATAGACGTAAGAGCTTATGAACTAGGCCGTGGTAGTGTGCACTGGAAACTGCTGCTCAGCGGGCTAAGGCCACGTGGACACTCAGGTTCAATTCCCCACCCACCCTGGCTTTTTAGCCAGACATGGGTGCGGATGGTGGCACCGTGGTGAGACATGATGCTCAGTGAAACAGATGCACATAGGAAGGCTTCGGGTTTGTGACCGGGGCCTCCCTGAGAATGCCAGGCATGTGTGTGTCCATGATCTGGGGTTGCCTGGAGCTGGGACAGGACCCTGCTGAGGGTGGTGTATCTCTCTCTCTCACACACACACATTTGTGGAATACATGAAGTTTTAAAAATGTTATATTCTACTTTAACAAAAATGCCAGACAAAGTGACTTGTGAGTGTAGTCCCAGCTATTCAGAAGGCTGAGCCAGGAGTATGAGACATGGTGAGACCCTCTTTTAAAACACTTCATGCATGTGTACACACACACACACACACACACACACACAGACCCTCTGGGCTAAACTGAGACACAGCAACCAGCCACGTCATCTTTCCTGAGTTACGCTTTAGCATCATTCGTAACTGTCTATGGGAAGGGCTGAGAAACTAGGGACAGAGGTTGCTCTGGGCAAGGGCCTGGATACGTGGGGAGCAGGAGCAATAGGAAAACATACCTTGGGTCCTTTTTTGCACTTTTGAAATTTCTTGCCATGTGTATGTGTTAACTATCCAAAAAGACAAAGTCTTTTCTTTTCAGTTTTGCTATGAAGCATGTGTGCTTGCCAGAGAGACAGAGAGAGGGAAAGTGAGAAATCACCCCCCAGAGGGGATTGTTATGCTACAACCCCTTCTTCATTCTCTGCTCGGGATTTTGGGCATATATGCATATGTACCCAACATGATTTTCAAGCTGCTGGGTCTAGGATTTGAACCACACAGTCAGCCATATGGGATCCAGCTACTCAACCTCCACACCACCTGTAGGCCACAAGTTCTTAATTTTTGTTTGTTAATATTTTGCCGAAGGGCCTGTGCACTTGCTGGAGAGAGACAGAGAGAGAGAGAGAAAGTGAGAAATCACTCCCTGGCAATGATGGCCACACCATAATCCCTTCTCCATTCTTCTCTTGAGATTTTGGGCATGCACACACATGCACCTGGTATGATTTTCAGGCTGCCAGGTCCAGGATGCAAACCACAGTCGGCCATGTGAGATCCAGCACTTTAACCACCATGCCACCTGCTGGCCCTTCAAATTCTTAATTTTTAAGAAAGGATTCAAAATGAAATCAGCTACTACATGATTGGTTCTTGCACTGTGCCAGGCCTGGTGCTAAGCACTTCATACATATGTTCTTATTTATATCTAGCTGCACAGGCCCACGAAGCAGAGAGGTCTGGGTTCGATGCGCACTACTAACAACTGTGACAACAGGCAGCTCACCTAACCGCTACTTCAGCGTGAAATGGGGACCGAGCTAGTACTTACCTTGATGTGATGTGGTGAGAATCACATGTAACTATAAAGACCTTAGTACTTGCCTGGCTCTTCCTACAGGCTCCAAAACATCAGCTGTTGTTGTTTTCACTGTTATTTTATTAATGGTATTAGTACCACTATGAAGTAGATATTATTCCCATTTTAAGAGGAAACATTTAAAAAGGAGTCTTTGAATTCCCCAGTTCTAGAGGCCTGGATTCTGGTCTTGACTCAGGCTGTCAGCAAAGCATGGACCTTTTTTGAGTCAGTTTTTCTGCTCTGCCTGTGAAATGGGACATGGTAGGGGCCAGGTGGCTAATCTATTATGATTCTTAGATTGCTGGCAACAGAGAATCTGCCAAATCTGGCTCATCTTAGCACATTTTAAAAATAGAAGTTGGTTTCTATCTGTTGAGTAGCTGGTGTACTCATTGTTACACAGACCAGAAGATAGGCCTCGTGGCTGTGTTGGGGTCTGGGTAGCTACCTGGAATGCCTGAGCACTGAGAGACTGGTGAACTTTTGGAGGTAGGGGTGATGTGGATAGGAGGAGCTGAGGTCTTTTCCGGAAAGATCTCTTGGACTTGTGGTTTTACTGGAAAAGTGTCCCACTTAAAGACTTTACTGACTTGGGAACCAGCAGTTAGCATAATGGCTATGTTGCTGGACTCCCACGTAGTCAACCGCAGTTTGCATCCCGGACCCGGTGTCTTAAAACTCACGCCGGGCGCGTGTGCATGCATGCCCAAGATCCCGAGAGGAGAATGGAGGAGAAGGGATTGCGGCGTGACCATCCCCCCTGGGGGTGATTTCTCACTTTCTGTCTCTCTGTCTGTCTGGCGAGCACACGCCCTATAGCGAAAACCTCTCAAAAAAAAAAAAAAAAAAAAAGACTTTACTGACTTGACCTTTGGTTGGAGAAGCACCTTCCAAGGCCTCAGAATTCAGAATTCATGGCTCGTGCATATCCTTAGACTGGATCATGACTCGTGGCTGTGAGAGACCGTCAGAAAAGAGAAGAAAGTGAGAAGCAGAGGTGAGGAAAAGATAACGCTTCGTTCAATCAGTCCGTACAACACGTTTGGAGCTATTTTGGTAATGTTTGGTGGCTAATGGGTTGAGTGGTTGGTTCGTTAGGCATTCCTTTGCTCTCCTGGAGATACCCAGTCCTTGGAGAAGAAGTCTGATGGGCCCATTGGCTAGGTGGGCAAGGCACCTTGGTGCCAGGTCCACCAACACGCTGAGCAGAAAGAGATTTCCTGAAGAAATTCAAGATTGTTACTTTAAAAAACCCAAAAACAAGGCAGGATGAATGCCGCACGGCCAAGAAAGTGCCCATTGGATTGGGCCGGGAAAGGAAGCAAGGGAACTCAAGCCCCCCTTGCAGCAGTGTGATCCTGACCCTTCAGAGAAACAGGCCCTGCAGGTTCGGCTGCTCAAGCACTCCGGCCTGGCACGGCCCTGCTCTGGCTCTCAATTCACTGCTGTTGGCTCCATGATTGCTGCTGGGGCTTGGGCCAGGATTCGCCACCCCTAGTGCAGAAAGCAGTGGCATTTTGGAGGCCTGCTTTATAGAAGAGCACACAAAGGGCCATCAAAAGCTTCAGTGGACTTGACAGGGATGATTCCAATGACTGCCCTCCATCTTCCTCGTTTAGCAGAGGCTGAGTTTTGTCGTGTGCTGGCACTGAAGACGTTGGCCCATCGCTTTGGTGGGCTTGGGGTTTTAAAGTTGTTGGCCCTGAGGTTAGGACATGAGGCAGCTCTGTCGTCCTGGGCCACTGGACCCCTGGGCCCAGCTGTGGCTGGGCTACATTCCCCCTGCTCTCCTGGTACTGGGTCTCCCTGATAGCCATCCTCCATGCCAGGCCTGGGCACTGGAACACTGCATTTCAGAACCATTCCGTTTCACTAATGTGTACCGGTCAGGACCACATTTAACCCTCACAGGAGCCTTGGGATCATTCTTCCCATTTTATAAGTGAGGAAACCAAGTTCCAGGGAGGAAGAATGACATACCCTCAGCCATGCAGCCATGGCTGGTAGAGCCCAGCTGACAGCTGAGCAGAGACGCCTGGAAGTGGAGACTGAGTTTGAAAGAGAAAGTGCTCCCATGGAGGGATGGGGGCCTGCTGTAGTTGTGGGCATGCCCCAGGCATTCCCCTTCTCTCTCACTGGCCACACCTTGGCCCATGGTCTCAAGATGACTCCAGCTTTATACCCCAGCCTTGCCTGTTCCTCTGAGTCCCTGACCTGAATGTCAACTTCCTGCCTGACATCACTCTTGGATAGCTATTAGCCATCTCTGACTTTAGAAATCTAAAACCTAAGCGTAGACATCCCTGCCACACTCCCTTGTCTTCTTCCTCTGGTATTCCCTCGCTCACTGTAGTTATCCCTCGGTATCCATGGACATTGTTTCCAGGACCCCCACAGATAGATAGCCAGATCTGTGGCTCTTCCGGTCCCTTAAATAAAAAGGCCCCAACCCACACATGGCAGCATGGGCAGTAGAGGCACTGGTGCACGATGCTGGAAGCCATAGGAGAAGGCTCTGGGTTTGTGTCCTGAGTCTGTCTAGTTATGCTAGGTACACCTGTGCTCCTGGCTGGCTATAGGGCTGGGAGAAGGATTGTGACATGAAGACCCTTTCAAAGGTGCCTATCCGTCTGCCTACCACTCTCCCTCACTCAGGAAATGAATGAACTTTTAAAATGGAGCAGTATTTGCATATAACCTATATATATCCTCCCACATATATAGGTTATATGCTTTAAATCACTTCTAGATTATTTTTAATACCTAATGAAATGTAAATGCCATGTAAACCATTATTATTTGTATTTTTTGTGCATTTTTATTCATTTATTTTTGTGGTGTGTGTGTGTGTGTGGTTTAGACAGGGTCTTGCTACGTCACCGTCCTCCTGCCTTCTGCATTGCTGGGCCTACAGGCATGTGCCATTGTGTCTGGCTTTTTAGGGTGGGCCAGAAATCAAGCCTGGGCCCCCCATGTGACCTCACCCTGCCAAGCAGCAGCATCTAACACGTGCTACCCACAGCTGGGCCTACTTGTATTATTTTTTTTACTGTTCTGTTGTTAATTAGTTCATTCTTTTTTTTTTTTTTTTATTTGCTACAGGGCTCATGCACTCACTAGAGGGGAAGAGAGAGAGAGAGGGAGAAAGTGAGAAAGCACTCCCCTATGGGGGATGGTTACACTGCCATCCCTTCTCTATTTCTTCCTTACAGATTTTGGGCACACATGTGCATGCACCCGGCATGTTTCTCAGGCTGTCATGTCCGGGACTCAAACTATACAGTCAGTCATGTGGAATCCAGCCACCTTAAGCACCATGCCACTGGCTGGCCCGTATTGTTATTTTTTTAAATTTAATTATATTTCCCAAATATTTTGGTCCATAGTTGGTTGAATCCATGAATGTGGAACCCAGGGACATAGAGGGCCAACTGTCACTGCTCAGGTGCCCAAGCCCACTACTTAATCTTCCTTGAGTGCCCTAGGAAACGTATGCTTTCCTTTGAGCCTATGATTATTTCCAAATTTAAAGTTTAAAAATACTAACTGCACATTTTTATGCACTGGGGGTTATGTGCAACTTGAACATTGTCTTCCACCTTCCAGCATGCAAGCAAGTTTTCTCGATTGTGCTTCCCCAACAGCCAGAGCCTGACCCCTTCTCTCTTTTCACTGGTACCTCCCAAGTTCTGTCACCTCTTACACTTACACTAGTAAATGCTTCTTATTTTCTTCCGTTCTTGCGCCAGTAGGGCATGGTCACTCTGTGATTCTTTTTCCTCTCATTTTTCTCCACTTCTCCTTCCCATAAGGATTTTGAGCAGGCATGCAGGTTTTTCAAGTTGCCAGGACCAGGAGTCAAACCATGGTTGACCAATGGGCATCTAGCTTTCTTAACCACTGTGCTATGGGCTGGCCCTCAAAATAATCTTTCAAAAGTGTCAGATTGTGCACTTCCCCTACGTAAAACCCTCACTTTGACTTCCGTAGCACTTTTACATTGATCCCAGAGGCCATACTGTGGCTTGCAGGGCTCTCTGAACAAGCCCCAGCTCCTTTTCTGCCCTCTTCTCTTTCTGCCTCCCTTACCGGCAGGACTCTGGCAGCCACAGGCCCGCCCTTTACCCCCCCCACCTGATT
>NW_006159706.1:3224904-3227160 GCF_000334495.1 Tupaia belangeri chinensis | reverse complement strand
CCTTACCGGCAGGACTCTGGCAGCCACAGGCCCGCCTTTTACCCCTCCAGCCTGATAAGCTCATTCCCTCTCCAGAATAATTCTCCTGTGGCTTTTCCACATTCAAATTTTAGCCCATATATCATTTTCTTAGCAAGACCTTTCCGACCCAACATCTGGAGGAGTCCTGTCCTCTCCCATCCTAATCACTGTCACATCATCATTTTTCAGTTTCTTCAGAGCACATCTCACTGTAAGAAATGATCTGGTTTTCTTGTTTATTACCTGTCTCTCCCATTTAGCTCATAAGTTCTTGTTTGTCTTATGCACACTGTATCTCCAGTACATAAAAGTATGCAGTACATATTTTTAAACCTTTTACTGTGAAGTAATTATAGACTTACAGGAAATTATAAAAACAGTAAGAGAGTGGAACAACAGAGAAAAATAAAGAAACTGTAAGTTGGTTCTTTGAAAGGATCAACAAAATTGACAAACCTTTGCTAGACTAGCTAAGTAAAAAAGAAAAGGATTCGTATGCTAAAATCAGGAATGATAGGGGACATTACTACCAACCTTACAGAAATAAAAAGGATTATAAGGGAAAATGAAATGAAGAAACATCAAAAGAATAAAATGGGAATAAATTTAACAAAAAAGTGCAAAATATATACTCTAAAAGCTACAAAACATTGTAGAAAGAAATTTCAGATCTAAGTAAATAGAAAACAGCCCATGTTCTTGGATCAGAAGACTTAACATTGTTAAAATGGTAATACTCCCCAAACTGACCTACAGATTTGACACAATCCCTATCTAAAGCCCAGCTGACTTCTTTGTAGAAACTGACGATCTGATTCTAAAATTCATAGGGGATTATATGGAGCCCAGAAAACTAAAAGTAATCCTGAAAAATACGAATAAAGTAGGAGGATTCACACTTTTGAATTTCAAAACTTACTACCAAGCTATAGTAGTCAAGAATACATACATTACTGGCATAAGGATTAACATATAGATCAATGGAATAGAATTCAGAGTCCAGAAATAAACCCATACATCTCTAGTCGATTGATTTCAACAGAGATGCCAAGACCACGCAATGGTGAAAGAATAGTCTTTCAATAAGTATTGGGATCGGGACAAATACATTCTTACACGCCAAAGCAGTAGAGTCCTACTTCATACCTTATGCAAACTAACTCAGTGGATCAAAGCCTATGCATAAGACATAAAACTGGAAAATTCTCAGGAAAAAACATAAATGTAAATCTTTATAGCTTTGGATTTGTCAATGGAGTCCTAGATATGAAATCCAAAGCATAAACAACGGGAAAAAAATAGAGAAATCAGACTTCATCAAAATTAAAAACATTTTTGGGTCAAAGGGCAATATCAAGAAAGTGAAAAGACAATGTACCAAGTGGAATAAAATATATGCAAATTATATATCCAGAATGTATAAAGGAAAGAATTTTTAAGCTCAACAGCAAAAAAGACAAACAACTTAATTAAAATATGGGCAAATAACATTTAAAAAAATAGTTTTCTTTCTTTATTTAATTTTACTTATGATTATTTAATTTTATTTATTATTATTATTTTAATTTGCTAAAGGGCACATGCATTCACCAGAGGGAGAAAGAGAAAGTGAGAAAGCAAAAGCCAGGGAACCAGCAGTTGGCGTAATGGCTATGTTGCTGGACTCCCACATAGTCGACCACAGTTCGCGTCCCGGACCCAGTGGCTTAAAACTCACGCTGGGCACGTGTGTGTGCGTGCCCAAGATCCCGAGAGGAGAATGGAGGAGAAGGGATTGCGGCGTGACCATCCCCCCTGGGGGGTGATTTCTTGCTTTCTGTCTCTATGTCTCTCTCTGTCTGTCTGGCGAGCGCACGCGCCCTACAGTGAAAATCTCTCCAAAAAAAAAAAACTAAGAAAGTGGCCAACTTAATCATAGGGACAAGTCTGGAGTTGAATATTATATCCCGGAATTTAATCGGGAAGATCAAACCACAACAGAAGATAGAGTAAGTACATAAGACTGAACTGGTGAAATAGCATTTTATGACTTTTGACCAAAACATTGCTGATTTTCTTCTAGGCTTTGTTGTCAAGTTTTAAGGGTTTTTGTCCTGTCTTGAGCTGTCGATAGGTTCATGTACCTACTATTTGAACAGAATCCTAACCTGTTTCCTGGCTTTAAGTTTTAAGCAAAGTTCCTTAGGATTTCTTTGATTTATTAAAGTTAAAACTGCTTTTCTTGAAATTACCAGC
>NW_006159706.1:3196804-3218683 GCF_000334495.1 Tupaia belangeri chinensis | reverse complement strand
TTAGGGAAACCCCCCCCCCCCCAAAAAAAAAAAAAACTGTGGTCCACCCTATGGGAGTCCAGCTCCTTAACCACCTCACCACCCACTGCCCCCGCCCCCCGCAACAGACTTTGAATTGGACATTTATGCAGGAAAATATACAAATGGCTAACAACCACATGAAAAGATGCTCAACATCCTTAACCCTTAGGGAGATGTAAATCAAAACCACAGTTAGATAGCATCTCACACCCAATGTGATGGCTATACTTTAGAAAAAAGATAGAGGGGCCGGCAGGTGGTGTGGTGGTTAAAAGCGCTGGATTCCTACATGGCCTACCACAGTTCGAGTACTAGACTTGGTGGCTTGCTTTCTCACTTTCCCTTTCTTTCTTTCTCTGTCTCTCTCTGGTCAGATTAAAATGATAATAATAATAATAATAGCACATGGAATTAAAGTAAATAACTTAAAAAAAATAAAAAGATGGCAGAAAGTACATGTCAGTGAACATGCAGAGAAACTGGAAACTTCATTCTTTACTGATGGAAATGTAACAATAAAATGGAACAGCCACTGTGGAAAACAGTTTGGGAGTGCCTCAAAAAGTTGAACATAGGGGCCAGCAGGTGGCGTGATGGTTAAGGTGCTGAACTCCCACATGGCCAACTGTGGTTTGAGTCCCAGACCTAGTGGCTTGCCTTCTCACTTTCCCTCTCACTCTCTCTCTCTCTCCCTCTCTCTCTCTCACTCTCTGTCTCTCCCTGGTGAGTGCATGTGCCCTGTAGCAATAGTGCAAAAAAAATTTTTTTAAAGATAAGTAAAATTAAATAATTCTTAAAAAAAAAAAAAGTTGAATGCAAATTTACACTGTGACCTAGCAGTTTCACTCCTAGGTGTATATCCAAGAGAACTCTTAGGTTATCAGGAAAGTCATGACATATTTTTCTATGGAAAAGTGCTTCATGTCTTTCCCAACAACCCATAAAAACATGTTCATAAAAATATTTGTGCATGGAACATGTACACCCTGTATCAAAAATCCCTCCAAGAAAAAATAAATTGTGCATGAGCATTCATAGCAGCATTATTTGTAATAGCCAAAAGTTGAAAACATCCTAAATGTTTATCAACTACTGAATGGATAAAGGAAACATGGTACTGTGTATGTGTACAATGGAATATTATTCGGCCACGAAAAGGAATAAAGTGCTGATACATGCTATAGTATGAATGAACCATGCAGACATCCTAAGTGAAAGAAGCCAGACCTGAAGGCTGCATATAATGTGATTCCATTTACATGAAATGTCCAGAATGGGCAAAATCCATGGAGACACAAAGGATATAGATTAGCGATTGCCAGGAGCTATGGTGGGGGTGTAGGAATGAGGAGTGTCCACTAATGGGCACGGGATTTCTTTTGGGAATAATACAAATATGCTAGAAGAAGATAGTGGTGAAGGTCGCACAACCCTGTGAATACACCGGAACAAAACAAATCAATGATTGTACACCTTTAAAAGGGTGAATTTTCTGGCACGTGAATTACATCTCAGTTTTGTTTGTTTGTTTTAGGTTTTTGCCATAGAGTGCATGTGTGCACTCACTCGACAGAGACAGAGAGAGGGAAAGTGAGAAATCATCCCCTGGAGGGGATGGCCACACTGTAATCCCTTCTGCCCTGTTCTCCTCCTGGGATTTTGGGCATGCATACACACAGGCCTGGCATGATTCTCAAGCCACCAGGTTTGGAACTTGAACACTGTTGGCCATGTGGGAGTCCAGCACCTTGACAACCATGCCACCTGCTGACCCAACATTTCAGATTTGGAAGAGGACAGAGTGATCCCATGTGCCTTTCCTCAGCCCCCTCCTCCCCAATGGTAACATCCTTTGCAACTATAGTACATTGTCAAATTCAGGACCTGGCCATTGGTATAGGGTCTAGACCTTGTGCTCGTGTGTGTGTGCGTGTGTGTGTGTGTGTGTGTAGAGTTCTGTGTGGTGTTATCACATGTGTGGGATTGTGAACAGTTCCGTCACACAGAGGAAACTCCCTCAGACTCCCCATTTATAGCCATACCCCCCAGCACTGATCTGGCCTGTTCTGTGTCCCGACTGCCTGCCATCTCAAGAGTGCTGTATGAATGGAATCATACAGTGTGCAAGCTTTTTGAGATCGGCTTTTTTGGGAACCAGCAGTTGGTGTAATGGCTATGTCGCTGGATTCCCACGTAGTCGACCGCAGTTCACATCTCGGACCTGGTGGCTTAGAACTCACACCGGGCACGTATGCGTGCGTGCCCAAGATCCCGAGAGGAGAATGGAGGAGAAGGGATTGCGGCGTGACCATCCCCCCTGGGGGGTGATTTCTCGCTTTCTGTCTCTATGTCTCTCTCTGTCTGTCTGGCGAGCGCATGCGCCCTATAGCGAAAACCTCTCAAAAAAAAAAAAAAAAAAGAGATCGGCTTTTTTCACTCAGCATAACGCCCTTGACATCCTTCCAATCGTTGTATATGTCAACAGTGTGCTCCTTTTTAATGCACTCATTTATTAGATTGGGATTTGTTCCAAGGGCAGTCCATGATCTCCCTGTAGCTATGCGGATTTGTGTTAGGAATGCCAACATAGAAACGCACCTTTGGTTAAGGAGTTACCTTCCTGACCACCCATTCTAAAATAACGGTTCCGTTCACCATTAATAATTTGCTCTTTTCTTCACAGAACTTATCCCTGCTTGATTTTCTTTTTTGTTTGTGGAGGTTTTACTTGTTTGCGTTCCCTCCCAGCACAGAGTTGGTGGGACCTGGTGGGCCGGGCTCATCTGCACATGCCCTGCCTCTAGCTCATCGTCTGCCCCACCGAGGGGGACTTGGTATTTGTTGGGCAAGTGTGTAGCAGATGCTGTGGTGTCTGCCCACACCCCTCTCCCTACTGCTCCCGCTGGCTGCTCTTCCAACTGCCAGCACTGACATTTCTCTCCTGGAGGATTCTTTTTCTGGCCTTCAGGGCCCACTTTGCCTCCCATGCAGCACGCCCAAATGAAGGGGGGGATTGAAGCCCTCAACCAACACTGTGGGAGTTGGGGTATAAATACCCCAGCTCCCTTGTCCCGTGGGTGGAGGTCCTTTGAGGCCTGTTCCACACTGGCTCCCAGATTCCCTGGTGGGATTAAGCTTCCGTCACCCACAGGAGCAACTAGCTGGCTGACATGGTTTGTGGGTTGCATTCCCTCTTCTAGTCCTCTTGCCCATTGTGTTTCCCTCACTGTCTAAATAAACTACTTATGTTCGGATCCTTGCCTCAGGGTCCACTTCCAGGAGAATCCAGATGGAGACAGAATGAATTAATGAATTAGACATCTAGGCTCAAGTTCTCACTCTGTGGTGTGGGCGTTGAGCAACCTTGGGAAAATCATACCCCTTGTGGAGCTTTGGTCTTCCTTCCATAGCACAGGGCTTACTGCGCTCCTCACCTCTCCGGGCACCAAGAGAACTTAGTGCAGTAACAACAGCGTCAAGGTGCCCTGATTCACGTCCGTTTTGCTTCCCACCTGCTGTGGCTGGGGGGGCCCTGCACCTAGGGTTTTTCCCAGCATGCACTGGGTGGGGAGCCGTAGATGCTCTGGCTGCTGGCCTCGCACCTAGGGTTTTTCCCAGCATGCACTGGGTCAGCCCTCCGTGGCCTCCCACCGGCCTTTTTCTCTCGGAGGTTCTGTCTGTGGAGAGGGAACATCAGAAGGCTCTGTTGCTAATGAGGCCCAGAGTTATCCGCAGGTTAATGTTCTTTGACTTTGAACGCCACAATTCCCACTTAGTCCTCTTGTTAGTCCTCCTGCTGACAGAAACGGGAAGGGAAATCAATTACTTCCCCCCTCACCCACATCCAAGGGTCAGCCTTCAGTTTCTTCCCTTTGTCAAGCAGCTGCAGTGACCCATTTTAGGGCCCAACTTAGGGAAGGAGTGAGATCCGGCCACTGGATTTGGAGATGTGGTTTCGTGACCCCTCGCAGCTGCCCAGAGCACTAAAAGTTCTTGCAGAGCTTGAGAACCTTGCCAGAATAAGTCAGAACCCCTGGAACTCATCTCTCCCCCTTAACAAAGCAACCTCCTCCCTCCTGAAAGGCACCATTGTCTCTGCAACAAGCCCCCTCTGTACTCCCCCGCAGCTGGAGCCTGGGCTTCCCATCTCCTGGGGGTCAACACAACCCCAGAGTCAGCCAGTTCTCCTTCTCTGGCGCTGTCAAGTGGCAGCCATGTTCCTGGTTACGGGGAGGCTGTTGAGATGTTCTTAAATACAGGACGGTGCTCCTTCTGGATATAGGGACAGCTCAGCCAATGCCAGACACGCGGTGGTTGCTTATTGGCTCGTGGGACTTGCTGTGACGGTTCAGCCCCTAAGCAAGGGCCCCAAAGTGACCAGGGCTTCAGTCTCACTGTGGGAGTTGGGACCCTTGGGTCCCGGCAGGGATCAGGCAGAGATATAACTGGACAGTGAGCAGGTGACAGACAGTGGTGGAGACTGTGGGGTGCTGAAGAGTGGCCACCTGGCTTCAGGAGTAATGCTCATGGAGCCAGGAGAAGGTCATGTGGGGGACTCTGAGCTACTGTGTCTTTGAAGTCTGCAGAGAAGCCAGAAATCTGGCTCTTGGGGAAAATTGCCCCATTTTTGTGTTGACAATGAATTTATCCTTTAAAAAAATTTTTTTTTAATGAATCAAGCAAAATACCTCTGTAAGCCAGATCCAGCTGACAGTCTCTTTTCAAAAGTTTGAATGAAAGGATATTAGGTGCTTTTCATTTATCCATTCACTTAGGTGTTTATTCATTCTTGAAAGATTTTTGAGCGTTTACTGTGTGCCAAGGAACGGTGCTCAATGCCTAGGTGCTCACAGCTGGGAGGGGTGTGGCACTTCATTGGGGGACACTGGGGCGACTGTTCTCCCTAGGTATTCCAAGGAGTCAAGGGAGCCTAGAGGAAGGAGTGGCTGTGTCAGGGAAGAAGTGACAGCAGAGGCCACATCACATTTCAGCTGATTTCTCAGGGCGAGAAGGGTGGGAAGAGTATTGCAAGCTGAGGCCCAGCTTGTGCTGAGGCTGAGGTTGAGCCTGTGCGGACAAGTTTGGCAGCAGCAGTTAAGTTTTGTTCTGATGGAGAATAAAAGACAGGGACAGAGATTCAGGAGAGGAGGTGGCTGGAGCTGTGAAAAGTCCCCTAAGGTGGCTGTTTTTGTATCCAAAGCACTCAGGACATGAAATTTTGTTGGTGCAAATGAAAATGACAGCGTGGCTTCCCCGCTCTGTTACCCTCTGGCCTGGGATTGCCGCCTTGGCTGCTGGAATCTGCACACGGAGGCCTTGGGGTTGAACACCCTGAAAGGGAACAGAATAAATCCCAAGGCTTGGTGCCATGGCCCCATCCCAATGAACGCCTGAGCCAGCTTCTTTCTTTTCTATTTTTAAATTTTAAAAATTCAACAGAGTTTTACAAAAGAAAATCAAAGGCTCTGTTTGACAGGTTAATCAAACAGCGCGGGTGGTGGCTCCTTTCCATCCTTCCCTCTAGTCTCTTCCCACCCCACCCCCCACCCCAGAGTGCTCCTCCAAGCTGATTAAGTTGATTAAAATAAAGCCCGCTGCAATTTCAGCTGGTCTGGTTGGCAGATCAGAGGGGCAGCCAGGGGGCAGCTTTATGCAGGGCAGGGTCAGTAACCTGCTATGAGTGTAGTCCAGGTGGGATGAGGTCTAAGACCCCACCCAGGATTATGTAGCGAAGGTGGCCTGGCTTCCTGCCCCCAGACGTCTCCTGGTTCCCATTAGCCATCGTGGCAGCTCTTTACCTTGGCGGCAGAAATGCGCCTAACAACCCCCTGCTCTTGCTGCCTTTTCAGACCAAGAAAGACCCCTCCTTGTGGACCTGCCCCTTCCACCCGCCACTCCAGCTCTTCTTTGTCATCCGCAACACGAGACGGCTGCTCGACTTCGGTCTGGCCAAGATCAGGATCTGGAATTACTGGACGACTGACGGCGTAAGTAACCGGCTCTGGTTCCTCGCTGGGGACTTGGTTGATGGCAGCACGTAGCAGTTTGCCAATCGCCTGATTCCGGCCTTTGCAAGCTGGGTACGAAGAGGCCCTGGTGTCCTTCCTCATGAGTGTTTTCACACTGCATTCGCCAGAGCCACCAGGAACAGAGCTTCTGACTCCTAAGGTTTGGGGTGATGTCAGGCTGCCCTTTGGGGGACATGGGGAAATATGAACTGAGACTCCATTTATAGATAAGGAAACAGACTCAGAGAGATTATATAACTCCACCCCACTCCCACCCCCATCACACAGCCAGTGAGCCACAGAATGGAATTTGAGCACAGGCTTTAGGACCCTAGGTGCCTTTTCTTTCCTGTGATTTCTCAGTATCAATCTGCAGTGACCCGCTTGGGGAGCGTGCTGAAATGAGAGTTCTAATTCAGCAGGTCTGGGGCACCGTCTTGGATGCAGTGTGTCTAACCAGGCGTGCCAGTCTTCCTGGCGTGTGGCCCCCACTCTGATAGCCAGGCTCTTCACCTCTGGCTGTCATCCCTCTGGTTTCCAGATCTCTGCACTCCGTTCCAACCTCACACTGTCTACCCTCCCGCTACTGCCTGCATCCGGGCCCCCGTCCTTCCGTCTCTTGCACTGTTTCGTGTATTCATTTGCATGTGTTCCGTCATTCAATGTGTATGAGAACGTATACTCTCGACATCAGGCTTCGTGATGAATTCTGAGGATACTGATGTGAAAGACACAGCCCGTCCCCTGGAGGAACTCTTGGTCTAAAAGCTGTCAGACAAGTAAATGTAGAAGCATAATATATCATGATGGGGGCCTTGATGAAGGTGAACCCAGAGAACCAAGGGTTTCAGATTCTGACACCCCAGGGATCCAGCAGAGAACTAAACAAGTGAGGAAGGGCAAGAACTCATTCTGCCTGTCCTGATTCCCCTCTAATGACTGACAATCAGGATGAGAATTGTCTTACTTTCCTTTCACGTCTTCTGTAAGGAAAGCAATAGTACCAGTGAGAGGATAAATAGGAACTGATTCTCAGTCTCAGTATTTCTAGAGAGGCACTAGGGAGTGGTGAGGACTGTGGCAGACTTGCAAGCCCAGGCTCCAGGTAAAAGGAAGGCCACTTTGCAGCTTAAATAATGGTTGGTCTGTAGGACTGAGTCAGTACTGTTGAATCTTGTAAACATTCCTGGTGAGCTGGAAATCTGAGTTTTGCTATGAGCCTGCCTGGTTCGTAAATGTCACGAGTTAATCTAACTTCTTTTTAAACCACCATATAGTTCAATGAAACTCATCTTTGAGCTGGAACTTGCCACACTCCTGATTGCATGGAGTGTGGATGAGGGAGCTTCCTCAGGCCCGGAAGGATCAGGGAAGGTTCTTGAAGGAACACACAGCTGAGCTGTGGTGCAGAGAGACAGCGGCAGAGAGCTGAGGCAGAAAAGGAGAGAGTCCATCCAGCTGGAGAGACCAGCGTGTGCGAAGCCAAGGAGGTGAGGAGGAATATGCCTCCTGCTTGTCCACCCAGCCCCTGGGCCAGCCCTCCAGTCTGTGTGCAACAGCCTCAGCTCTGCCCGGGGTTCTCTGCGGCTTCCAATGCACAGAAACTCCCTTGACCTAGGAGGTCAAGGGCAAACCCTGAATGTGACATCAGAGCCTCTTAATCCCCAGATGCCTGCTCTGTCTTTTCTCTTGTCATTTCTGTCCCTTGCTCACACCACCCTCCCGGACACCAGCTGGGCTGGTTCCCTCCCCACTCAAGGTAATTACTAGCCTAATCCCTGGCCCCTCCCATCGCACACAACTCAAACTGCCTGTCTGCCTCATATTCCTGGAACATGCAGGCAGCACTTTGTCCAGGGAGCTGACCCTGCCCCCTTTCTGGACCTCATGAATATGTATGCTCTGTCATGCCCTGTACCAAAATTCACACCTGCCCCACCCTACCTGCCCTGGACACCTTGAGTCTTCTCTACTACTGCTCTGTTCAAAGGAGAAACGAGTGGTTGGTGAATGAATGAGCCTGTGCTCCCCGTAACCCATAAGCAGTTGCATTAACCTTTCCATATCCAGTAAACGTGCCTTGAGCGCCCGCGGTCTGCGAGGCACCGGGAGCTGCAGGCAGCGTGGCAGACATGGTCCTGCTGGCTCTGGTCACACACTGTGCTGCACAGAGAAACAGCAGAAAGCTTTCTCTGATTTCTGGTTTTTGAGTTTATTTACTTATTCCTAACTTGAGCAAATGAGAGAAAGAGAGAGGAGACAATACTCTCCACAGGGTCCTGACACTGTGATTCACCCAACCTACCCTGGACAGGGCACACACATGCCCACCCACTCAGGAAGGTCTCTGGATGCAAATCAAGAACCTTCCCATGTGCGTAAGCCTCAGAGCATCAAGTTTTACCACTGCACCACTGTCTGCCCCCCCCTTTTTAGTTTAGTGTTTTTATCTTTTTAAACAAATGCCTAAAATTTAAAATTGTTGAGAAGTCCTAAGTGCCAAAAAACGTGGGGAAGTTTCTGTGGGTAAAGGTGCCAGCCTCCTCTTGCCCCCTTGCTCCCTTGCTACCTGTGGCCCCTTGGCTGCTCCAGGCCGCCCTCACAGGGAGCCCCAGCCCTGCACAGCCACAGTGCACTCTGAGCATCATTCCAGGTCCCACTCGGCACTTCCTGGCACTGGTCATCTTACCGTCTGGAATGCGTAACGGAACAGTGTCAGCTGCCCGAGTCTGCACCCTATAGCTTGGCCCTGGCACTAAATATATATCTCAGGCCTAGGAAAGCAGATTTTATGTGCTGGATTACAAAGAACATAAGCTTCATCCTTTCGGCCAAGGCCTGCCTTCCCTCTCTAACCTACACTCAGCCTTTCTTGTGTGTACAGAATTTTTAAAAAGGAGCAGGATTTTAAGAACCCCTCAGGAGCGTCAAGGTGTTGATGCTGGTGCTTGGGGAGCTGGTGGCTGTGGGGATTAGACAGCGAGATCTTTCTACGGACAGGCTGGAGTCAGGGAGTCAGGACTGCAGTCCCTGCCAGGCCACCGCTTATGTAACGCACACCCATCTGTTGCCAGAATTTTACCGGGGGCAGAAGAGCGCAAACCAATGCAGCTGCAGGTTGGTTTGATTTAATATTCTCCAGAGGATGCTATTACTGTGTGTTTTAGAGGAGATAAAATGTGAGTTTATAGGAAATATAGCTCGGCCTGGTAGACACGGCTTGTTAATACAGTGTTTTGTGTATGGGAATCCAAGGAGGAAAGTTAAATGTGAGGAGCTAATCCAGCCAAGGCTTATTTAGAATGTAAGAAAAGAAGGGACAGAAAAAGGGGAGTCTTTTTTTTTTTTTATTGGAAAATATGCTGCCTGTTAAATCTGCAGGCCAGCATTTATGGGCTCCTTTCCCCCTCATTAGGTGACACAATGAGTGTGAGCTAGCCCAGGGGATAGGGATTGAGAGGGAAAGTAAGGATGTGGAGGCCACACGCGGTCCACAGCAGAGCACAGAAGGCAGCACTCAGACGTGTCTGCTGTGGCAACTGCTATTCCCCAGTGCTGCAGATCTCAGACACACGTGAGGCAGCCAGTCGGCACTCAGTAAATACAGTACTCGGTGCCCAAATACCTGAACACGTGAACCACCACCACCTCCCACAGCCCTGCGAGTGGGTGGTGGAGTTCCTCCTCTTGTTGATGAAGAAGCCAGGCCTCGAGCTAAGAGATCCCACATGGCCAATAGACCATGTCTCCTTTGCCAACTCTGATTGGAAATGGCTGCCCAGAGTGCTGTCTATAGAAGGATCTGGAATCTTCCTTCTGGTTTATTGAGGAAAAAGTGCTGTGATTAATTAGTGATGTCTGTTCTGGACTCAGGAGAGAATGTGATAACATGTTCGTCATGTCTTTTTGATGTTTCCACAGATTAAATGACTCGCCCAGCTAGTGGAATGAAAGGGGCAGAGCTGGGAGGGGAATGTGACTAATCGCCTCTCTTCTATAGTAGAATAATAAAACACAGGCTTCCAGAAGGTCCTTATGGTCCATCTGTTTTCCTTTATAGCAAGCATATGACTTATCTACCACAGGGTGTCACCTCTCAGTAAAAACAGGCACCCTATCACCATCTTCGCTGTCGCCATCTTCATTCACAGCCCTGGCACACACATGCCACCCCCCAGCCTGGTCTCAGCAGTGAGCACCCGGACAGGATGGAATGATGCCCATTAAGTGGTTTTTGAATGAATGGATGAATGTTGCACTTCCCTAGGGTTTATTTCAGTGACACATCAAGTGGTCTAGGCCAGTCTGCCCTCTAGAACTTTCTGCAACCATAGAAATATGCCATATCCACCTGCCCAGAACAGTAGACACAGGCTGAGTGTAGGTTAGAGAGGAAAGGCAGGCCTTGGCCAAAGTGGAGAACTTGAAATGTGACTAGTGGAATTGAGAAATTACGTTTTAAATTGTACTTAATTTTTAATTTTATTATTTTAGTTTTTATTTATCTTTTCTTTTTGTTTTTAGATTTCTTTGCCATAGGGCACATGTGTCCACTGGAGAGAGACACAGAGAGAGAGAGAGAGAGAGGGAAGTGAGAAATCACCCCCCAGGGGAGACAGCCACACTGCAATCCCTTCTCCTTTATTCTCCTCTTGAGATTTTTGGACACACATGCACGTGCAATGTGTTTTCCAAGCCGCTGGGTCTAGGACTCAAACCACACATTTAGCCATGTGGAATCCAGCACCTTATCCACCATGCCACCTGCTAGCTCCAAATTTTATCTAATTTTAATTAAAATAGCCATGTGCAGCTGGTGACTTCTGTATTGGATTGCATGAGTCTTGGTGCTCAGAGTACTTGGTGAAGAAATAGACAAGACCCTTCCACACAGCCCTGTCCCTTCTGGTGGAGAAGGGCCAATAAACAAGGACATACTTGAGCAGCATCACTTGAGGTAGTGCTGAGTGTTCTGGAGACAATACAGTGGTTCAGTGAATGCGGCATGGAAGGACGAGAGGCATAGGGCTACTTTGGGCAGAGTCGTCAGAGGCCTCCCCGGGAGCTGGCTGAGAAGGAGCGACCATGGGGCATGGCATGTGGGAAGAGCATGACCGGGGGGCGGGGGGTACATAGCAAGTATAATGGCTCTGTGGTGGGAGCATACTCAGCCAGTTCCAGGACAGTGGTGTACTTGGATGGTTGGAGCATGGTGAACAAAGGAGTTTAAGGGGCAGTCCCAAAGGAGGTGGGGACCAGGTCATGTGGGCCTGGCATATTCTGACCTTATTTGGAAAGTAGCTCAATGAGGGATGGTCAAGGCAAGGTGTCAGAGCTTGCCACCTAGGAGCACTCCAGGTGGCCCTGGTCAAGTTACTCGTTTTCATCTGATGGATGAGTCAGTATTATTCAGTGAATGCGTGTAACATGCTCTGAACAATTCCCGGCCTTTGTGTGCTCAATGCGAGTATTAGCTATTAGTGTCATCGCTGGAGGGTTTTCAGTGGGGTGGCATGATCTGACTGAGGAATTTGTTTTAAGTTTATTTATTTTTTTCCATAAGAGACAGAGCTAGAGTGAGTCAGCACCCCCAACAGTGTCCCCACACTGCAGTGCACCCCCAGCCTCAGTCAGCCCCAGATCATGGGCACAAGCGTATGGCCAACATGCACCAGGAGGTTCTGGGATGTGAACCCTGGGCAGTGCAGCTGGACCTATGGGCACTGCTATGCCACTACCTAGCCCCTGATTAAGAAATTTAAAAGACCAATGTGGCTGCTGTCTGGGGACTGGAGCAGAGAGGAGGGGGCACTGAGAGAGAAGGCTTGAGGCGTAGTCTACCTCAGGTTGCTGGTGTGGGTGAGGGGCATTGTTCGCAGACTACCATGGGGAGACTGTTCGTCCCATGATGGTATTTGCATTTTAAGCAATGCCCTTTTCTGGGAGGAAATTTTCAAACGAATGCAAAAGTGAGAGATTAGTTTCATAACGCCCCTTGTATCCATCACCAGCTTCAATAATTATCACCATTCTGCCATTCTTGTTTCATCTTTCCCCCAACAGTTGAAAGTAACATTTGTAGCTATCATACCATCTCACTCACAAATGCTTCAGTATGCATCTCAAACAAATAAGGAGTGAGTTTGTTTATTTTTATATAACCCGATGCCCCTATCATGCCTGACGATAATTAATTACTATGCTCAAACACCCACTCCATATTTAAATACCCCTAATTGTCTCAATTTTTTTTTTTTTAATACTTGGATGGCTTGAATCAGGATGCAAATCAAGATCAAACATGGCAATGACTTTGAAATCAAAGGTCTAACTTAACTTTGGTCACCTGAGTCACTGTGGCCTGACTAGCTGTCCCATCTGGCAGCATCTGGGCACCCTTGGACCTGCAAAGCATGACAGCAGCTTAGAATGGCTGGTGCAAAGAGGGCTGGCCCCGTTGTATGGGAGACTTCCTGAGGTGTTGACTTTAGACTTGGCCTAGGCCAACATTACTTATCAGAGGGAGCATCCGGACTCAGACAGATATAGGCATGGTCGCCATGGGAGTCCCAGCAAGCTCAGGGGTGAGCAGGGGTCCAAAAGGTTGAGACCAAAGCCAGACTCTATTCCCACCAGAATGAGTTGGTTCAGCCCAGTGGCACGGCATTAATGCACATCCCAGGGAACGCTGGATCCTTGTGGAAGAGCATGGATTTGTTCCCTAGTCAACCAGTCTCACCCAGGTGCACACGTCCATTATCCTGATTGGTTGGGGAGCTGGTGGTGGGGATTACAGTGTGAGACCTTGTCGAGGGTCCTTGCCTTTCTGGTGGCATAGTGATAACAAAATGTTCTGCAAGGCTGACCCACATGGAAGTTCCAGTTCATGTTCAGAGTCCTCCCTGAGCACACCAGGTGTGCACAGGACTATGATCTGGGGCTAACTGGGGCTGGGGGTGGAGCATGGCATAAAGGCCCTGTCCAGTGTCTGTTTCTCTGTCCCTATCTGTCTCTTTCTCACTCACAGAAGAAAGAAAGAAATTTTTAAAATAAAAATGAAAAGAACGAGAGTAGGTGCAGGATAGAAGCTGAGGCCTGCACCCTGTGCTGTGCAGACCAGGGAGAGATGTCTGAGCAGGGCATGGCTGCTCACTCATGTTCAGGTGCTGGCCGAGGGCAGCGAGATAAATCCCAGACCTTCTGAAAGGTGGAGACTCCCACCTGCCTCCTGCCAGCCTTCACCAGGACTAGTTCAGTGGCTGTGTTTATTGACAAAGTTCTCAGAAATCAGTTAGCGTGTCCACCAGGATTCTCGTGGTACCAAAGGACAGAAAATCCAGTCAGCACTGGGTAAGCACGAAAGAGAGCTCTTCGGCTCATCTAACTGAAGAGTATGGGGTGACTGTCGTCAGGTACAGCAGAAAACGGGAGTTCACATGATCTTATCAGGATCTGCCTCCCTCCATCACTGATCTCTAGTCTCTGTGTGACATCATCCTTGGGTTCCAAGTGGTGGCCTCTGAAGGCGTCAGACTCACTGCAGAAACAGACTGTCCTCATGCAAGCCCAGATGTAGCACCCATTGGTCAAACTGCCTTGCTACCTGGGCTGTGGATACCTCAGCCAGATGAAGCGAGACTGGGGGATAGCCCATCACAAAGAGTGGTTTGCATGGGTCTTCCTCCTAAGGGACATATGAAAGGCCATTGACGCCTCCTCCCTAGTGAAATTAGAACTCCCTGTGGCTTACATTTAGGTGCCCCAGGAAAAGAGCAGGTCCGGTCTCCAGAACCGGGCATCAGGATAGACAGGAGTAGGCCATTCTCTGTCCTTGGAGGGCAGGGTCCATGTGGATGAGTCCAGGTGTGCATGTGTGGACCCTGGCTAGGTGGTAGGTGCAAAGAGCCAGATTGCAAGCCCAACTCCGAGAGCTCGGAGGAAGACCCTCTACTCACCTGGAATTGGGGAGGAGGGAGAGACAGGGAGGGCAGGGGTTTCCTGAAGGAGTTGGCTCTGAATCAGGTCTGGAAGCACACGTGGTGGCCCTCTGGGCAGCTGCAGCTCACCTCCTGAAGCCCCCATGTCCCAATGGACCTATGGCGGAGATAGAAGTGCCAAGTCTAAGAAGCAAACCCTAAGCCCTCACAATCAGCCAGAGCCCCTAGATCCCTCCTGTTCTGGAACCAGCACTTCTGGGCAGAGACCAGGCCAGGCAGCAGTTCAAGTTGTCTCTGAGTGGTGGGGCCAGTGTGTGCTCCCAGATAATGGCAGAACTGCCAAGCGTGGGACACCTTCAGTGTGGCCCCCAGGGCTAGACGTGAAGACCAGGTGGTGCACATCTATCTGGTCCGACTCCAGTTGCGTATCCATGCCAAGGCACCGTTTGCTTCAGTGAGCCCGCCTGGCATTGCGTTTGGGCCTCGCCAGTGCCCTCCCAGATTGTTTCTGCTGGATGTGTTGGCTGCCTGGAGGCAGGTGTTCTGCTCTGGGGAACGTGACTTGGAATGCTAAAGCCCCCAGCTCTGCTTTGGTTATTGTCGCAAGGGAACCGCGCCGCCATTAATCTTTGCTGAGCAGTTTGTGTGCTCATTGGAGGAAACATGTCATTCTACACGGGGGCCAGGGAGGAAAGTGGCCTTACTGAGTTAATTAAATTACTTAGATTGAAATAATATTAATATTGTTGTATTAAAAATGCATAACAGTCTCCACATGGTTGGTTCTCATCAGCTGTAAAGGAGGAGGATAAAGGCAAGATGTGGGCCAGAAAAGGTGTGGCCATTAACCACGTGCCAGCCAGAGTTTCAAGGTGTCCTTTTGAAAACCAGTGCATATAAAAGGGGCAAAGACCACTCTAGTGGTCTCTAGAAGAAAGTATCTGCACCAAGGAAATAAAAGGGACACACACAAACACACATGCACGAATGGTTCTGACAGTTAAGGTGGGCAGCAGGGTGGACTTTCACCCTGAACTTCCTAGAAGCTGGGTCCAAGGAGGAAAGAGCCCAGGTGTAAAGTCCTGGTTACTGGGAAGGAAAAGCAGGCTGGTTCTTAGGAGTGAGAGGATTTCTCCCTGGATCCATTTCCTGAAGACATCCCTTGAGGCCAGCACTTGGTACGTTGGTTAAGGTCCTGGGCTCCCACATTCCCGACTGTGGTTTAAGTCCTGGGCTTGGTGGCTTGAAAAATCACACTGGGTGTGTGTGCATGCATGCTCAAAATCCTGAGAGGAGAATGGAGGAGAAAGGATTGTGGCATGGCAGGCCCCCTTGGGGGTGATTTCTCACTTTTCTGTCTCTGTCTCACTTTCTCTCTGGCAAGTACATCTGCCCTATGGAAAAATAAATAAAATTAAAATCTTAAAAATAATAATAAGGGGTCAGCAGGTGGCGTGATGGTTAAGACGGCTGGACTCCCACATGGCTGACCATGGTTTGAGTCCCAGACTTGGCAGCTTGCTTTCTCACTTTCCTTCTTTCTATCTCTCTCTGGCCAATTTCAGAAAATAAAAATAAAATAAAATAGTGACAATGAATAAAATTAAATTAAATAATTCTTTAAAAAAATAATAACAAAAAGAGAAGCATCTCTTATACAGGGCTTTATTGAAGGCTGCCGAGGGGATCTGGGCCTGTAGCACCCGCCACCCTCTTTTCTCCATGGTGCACATGTGGGTCTCATATAGCTTCCAAGCATAACCCTAGAGGCATGTTGGTGGGAACGTCAGTACATATGCAAGTACGTAGAGAAAAGTCTGGAAGTATGTGAGCACGTATACACACACACTCACCACCCCGTGGAGGATGAGGCTAGGATGGGGCCAGGAGACCATTGGTCCGTAGGGACTTTAAAAATTATTAATAAACTGGGGGGTGGGGGGGTCTCAGAATTCCACCCAGTGCAGGTGATTCTGCCAGTAGCCTGGCTAGCAAGTCCAAGACTAAGGCCTCTGACAGTCTCACTCAACCAGAAGGGAGGAGGCAATTAAGACCTTGGGCAGGCCAGCCACAGAGGCCACCACACACCTGCTCTGTGACGCTATGGAAGCCACCAGCCTCAATCTCTTCATCCCTAAGACAGGGTCTTAATGCCTGCCTTGCTGGCGCAAGAACAGCTACTACTACAGTCTTTTATTTTTTAAACCTGGACTGTTCAGAGAAAGTGCCTAATAATTGTCCCCTACCAGGGATTCCACTCTGGAATTCTGAGGGTCTGGTGATCTTCAGGCCAAATCCAGCCCCAGAGATGGCTCGTTAGCTGTGAATGTTTCAGATCCAATGCCATCAGACAGAGTGTGAGCATGTCCCCCCCACCACACACACACACAGTGTACCCCGCACTGCGGTGGTCTCCACCTGGACCGTCTCACCTCTCTTTTCTGCCTGACCTGTGCAGGCACTGGGGTTTGCACCCAGCCCCAGCCCACTGGCCTCCAAGGTCCCCTCTCAGTCAGACTCCTTGGTGAGAGCTGGGCAGCAGACGGCTAGAGGTCAGACTGTTACTGGAAGGCAGATGAACCCGGCTTGGGAGGCAGCCATGCCGTTAGGGAAGCCAGGATGCCAACTTCAGAACCATGCAAAACTGGGGTGCTGCCCGGGTACCCCACCACCCCCTTAAATGAGAGTGTTTCTGTCTCGTCAGATGTTTCCATGGCGGTAATTTTGCGGAACCAGTCACTGAGAGCTGCCCGTGCTGTCCTTCTCCAGTAGCGAGTTCCTGATTAATTCACAGCACGCGCTTGCTCCGAGCCGCCGCTAAACAGAGAACACATCCATATAAACATGTAAAAGAGTGCTTTGAGGATCGACTTTTCTGACAGTCGGCAAATAGTAGCCTGCCACCCTGCAATAGGATGATTGAAGCCGGGTTCCTGCGGTGTAACGCAGGCTTGATGGCCCTCATTCTCAATTGCTGCAGAAACCTCTGTAACTCAGCGAGCTAGAAATTTAGTTAGCACTTACTCACCTCGCTTTCAGGAAAGCTGAGGGGGAAATAAGTATAGGTGCACATCTCCGGGGTCTCAGATCCCAGATCCCAGGAGCAGGTCAGGAGCCAAAGCAAGATGGAAAATGATCTGGAGGGAAAAGCAACAGGCTCCCGTTTTTCTGATCAGGTTTGTTCTTAGAACACTGGTAGAGGGCAGTGCTGGCCCGGGAATTGATTCATCTGTTAATTCCAGCGTCATGGTTGAGTGCCTACTACGTGCCAGGCTCCAGGGCAGGTTTGGCCGGGCTGCAGCTGTCTTGGAGCTTAGCTGTGAGTGTGAGAGCTAACATGTGAGTTAAAAACCTGATCAACATGACCATTTCAGAGACAGCAAAGAAAGAAAAGATGCAGTGGGGCCCGGGCCGGGGCCAGGTGGGCCGGGGCTGCACTGGATCCTGTGGTCAGGGAAGGTTTCTGAAGGCAAGAACGAGCGAAGCTGCAGGATCTGGGGCAAAACACCTCAGGCAAGTGTCCAGGTCCTAAGGTGGAAATGAGCTTGTGGCATGACTCCTCTGTGTAAGTGTTCTAGAAAGGGCAGCAGTTAGACCAGCGTATCAGGAGTGGAGGGAGGTGGGGAGGGGACGCATGCCAGGAGCCGGGTCAGAGAGAACTCGGGCCCCTGTAGGGAGTCAGGACGTGTTGTCGGTGCAGGAGGAATTCATTGGGCAGTTTTAAACAGGACACTGCCAAGAGCTGACTTAAGTTGTTGAGTTGCTGCATAGAAAGGAAGTGTGTGTGTAGGGGGTTGTATGTGTGGGGGGTGACAGTACAGAGTGGAAGCAGTTAGGAGCCTACGACTGTGTCTCCAGAGATGGTGACAGCCATGCATTCAAGGGGGAGAGGTCAGCATTCAGGCTGTATTTTGAAAATAGAGGCAGGAGACCTGCTGAGCCAGTGGGTACACTGAGTAAGAGCGAGAAGAACCAAGGAGGGCTAGGTTTTGGCAACTGGTTGAATGTAGAACCATTTTTTCTTTTTCTTAAAGGTTATTTATTTGATTTATGGTAGAGAGCATGTGTGCACTGGTGGGGGCGAGGGGAGTGTCCTTGACAGGGTCTCATCACACTGCAATCCTCTTCCCTAGCCCTCTAGCTTATCAGGGTCCTGAGTATACGTGCTTGCCTAGCGAGTTTCAAGTTGATGGGTCCTGGGATCCGAACCACGATTGGCCATGTGGCCTCTAGCACCACAGTTTAGTAGCTACCGACTGCTCCATCGAAGCTGAGTTGAAGCCATTTTAAGATGGGAGGTGAGGTTTGAGAGAAGTGAGTTGGTTCTGTTTGGGGCCAGTTAAGGTTGAGATACTTGTTAGATATTCCAGAAGAGAGGCAAAGCAACCACATGGAGCTTGATGGGACTTGAAGAGAGTCAGGGTTGGAGATGAAAATAGCTGGAAGTGATCAGCACAAGGACAAGACCACCTAGTGGGCAAGGGCAGAAAAACCAGGAGGCCCCAAATTAAACCCTGGGGCAGCCCCAGTGGGAAGCCAGGCCTAGCTGAGGAGCAGACCTGGCAGAGGAGCCCGGGGAGGGGCAGGCAGCCAGTCAGGCAGGGGGAAAACCAGGTGAGTGCAGAGTTAAAGAAGCCTGGGGAGGAAATGCCCAGGAGCAGGAGGCCCCACCTGTACAAGTACTGTACTGCCCAGCCACTATTCTGCTCAAAAACCGGACCAAGAACTTCCTGTTGGATTGGACAGTCCACCAGACCTTGTCATTTATTGTCCAGACCAGGACACTTCCGAGAGTGAAAGGAGGCCTCCATTGGTGATTAGGAAAACAGGTGTAAATCAGAATCCCACACTTACAGGGATGCTTAGCACCCTGGTTATTGCCCTTGGCCAAGTGGGTTCCATGTGGACATGGAAGCAGAAACCCAACAGGAGACGGGCAGTGGGAAGGGGGAGGGGAGGAGGAGCAGCAGTGACAGTGACTGTCACAGGCCTTTGCTGGACTGGCGATGGGCAAATCGTGGGGCGTCCTTGCAGTGGAATATTGCTCATCAAAAAAAGGAAAAGAATACTGATTCACTCAGCACAAGGAATCTCAGTGTAGGTATGCTGGGTGAAAGAAACCAGGCAAAAATGAAGACATATGGCAGGACCCTAGCACAAATACAGATAGGCTCTGGTGATGGGGAAGCTGCTGGGAGGTTGCCCGGGGCTGGGGGAAGAGCTGGAGAGGGAGGGGTCGCCAAGAGGTCTGAGGGAACTCTAGGGGGCGATGTACCTGTCATTATCTTCAGCATGGAGATGACATCACCAGCGTACACACGTGTTAGAGTGCAGTAAGCTGTCTATTCCAAATGTGTACGGTGTAGTGTATGAGGTACGTATTCTATTCCTGTGTAGCGCTGTAACAGAAAGAGTTTTGCTATGAAGAGGACGAGACACTTAGGCCAGAGCCAGAGAAGGTCTGACTTGATTTTAGCATGACGGGAGAAGGGTTGAATACAGCCACCCCCCTGTCCCGTGCTTTCACTTGCCATGATCAGTTACCTGTGGTCACCCACAGTCAAACAACGTTCAATGGAAAATTCCAGAAATAGACAACTCATAAGTTTTAAGTGGCACACTGTTCTGAGTAGACTGATGACACCTCTCTGTGTCCCACCAAAACATGATCACCTCTTCGTCTACAGCATCGTCACTGTGTGCTCGGCCCACCCGTTAGTTGCTCAGTAGCCGTCTGGGCCATCCCATCCCAACGCGTGTGTGCGAGTTACGCTGGTTTACTTCATAATGCCCCCCAAGCACCGAAGTGCCGATGCCAGCATATTGTTACAATCGTTGTATCTTATTGTAGTTGTTGTTAATCTCTTACTGTGCCTACCTTATCATAGACATGTATGTGCAGAATAAACCATGATATAGGGGGCTAGCAGGTGGCATGGTGGTGTAAGGGCACTGGACTCTCCTGTGGCTGACCATGGTTTGAGTCCTGGACCTGACGGCTTGCTTTCTCACTTTCTCTCTCTCCCACCCTGGTTAAATTTAAATAAATAAATAAATAAAGTTAAATTTTAAAAATTCTTTACCAAAAATAAAACATGATATATAAAGGGCTTGGTATTAACCATAGTTTCCAGCCTTCACCTGGGGTGTTGGAACGTATCCCCACAGGTTGAGGAACCGGTGTACTTGTGTGCTGTAGGGGTACCTTTGCTGGGAAGGAAGGAGACAGGAAGGCCAGATAGGGACCTTTCTGTGACGGTTACCGTGTATCTTGCTTCTCACTTTCTCTCTCTCCCACCCTGGTTAAATTTAAATAAATAAATAAATAAAGTTAAATTTTAAAAATTCTTTACCAAAAATAAAACATGATATATAAAGGGCTTGGTATTAACCATAGTTTCCAGCCTTCACCTGGGGTGTTGGAACGTATTCCCACAGGTTGAGGAACCGGCGTACTTGTGTGCTGTAGGGGTACCTTTGCTGGGAAGGAAGGAGACAGGAAGGCCAGATAGGGACCTTTCTGTGACGGTTACCGTGTATCTTGCGGAAGGGTTTGGAATTCACCCCATCCACCTGAGTTCTCCTCCTCCTCGTGCAGAGGAATGGTCTGGAGCACGCGTTGTGAGTGCGGATTCCCCAGAGTTCCGTGCTGCACGCCCCTCTGCTCACACACAGCCGCCTCACGTGAGGACAGCTGCCTGCTGGGCCCTCTGCCAGAGGAGTGCACTCATTTTGCATACATGTTGGGGTGTCCATACCCCCGAGGCAGCCTTTAGCAGTAGATGAATGCCCCCAACCTCCCAGTCTCTGGAGGAACATTTTGAAAAGTGTATTGATTCGTTTCTTTCATGAACAAGAGAGAAAGGGTAAAGGGCGTGCTCTCCAGCAGGGTGTTCACTCTGCAATCCACCGCAGGCCTTAGCCGGCCCCAGGTCACTGGCACGCATACACCTAGAGTGCTCAGGAAGGTCCCTGGAGTGGAACCTGGGACCTTCAAATGGACTTCTTCTTAGAAGTGTATCTATTTATTGAGTTGTCTGGAAAATCATGCACTAAAAAAACACCAAAAAATATGTCATGACTTCCCTGACTAATATTTTTTCCATGAGCAAAGCAGACAGACAGACAGCGACAGCACCCCTAGCAGGCTCTTGATGCCTGATCCACCTCTGGCCTTCAGCCATCCCCAGTCGTGGGCAAGTGTGTGCCCCACTTACTTGCAGTGACCTTCCTAGATGGGACGCCTCATGGAGGGACATTTCTCAGGTGCATATTTGAGTTCCTCTGAGAGCCCCAACAGGAAGGAGCCTTAGGTGCTCACGGGAGTTTTCTCTTTGTCTGTCTTATCCTCCCCACCCCCTCTTGGACTCCCCTGTCAAATGCACCCCTCACATCCAAGTCCTTGCCTCAGGCTCCTTTTAGGGCACCTAAAATATGACACCCAGAGCCCAGGAATCTGCCAAGCTTTTCTGACGCTGATGGCCCAGAAGGGGGACCTTAATGCAGCTACAGGCAGTGGAAAAAACACGAAGGATTTCATAAAAGGGAGTGACGGGGCAGATTCGCTCCAGTAGAAAATTAACTGGTGGCAATGTGAAGTTGAGGTTGAAGTAGCAAGAGGCAGGAAGCAGGGAGACCAATTAGCAGGCTATTACACATGTCCCGACAGGAGGTAATGACGAGGAAGGCAGCGATTGAGGCTGTCTCTTTGTGAAAGTCCTTTGATTTATAGAGTATGTAACAGTTCGCACAGAAATGAGATGGAGCCTTATTTCACATCCCCAGGGCTATAGTTTTATAAAGCTCACATGGCTAGCATCTCATATATATATATATATATATATATTTCTTGGATTTCTGACCCTCTGCCCTTTCTCACCCTCTTCTCACACTATCTCTGGTGTCTCCACTTT
>NW_006159706.1:3193056-3196042 GCF_000334495.1 Tupaia belangeri chinensis | reverse complement strand
GTATGTCCTGCTTCCAAAATTTGGTCCATCGGTCTTAGGCCATGCATCTTCATTTTGTTAAATTTTGTGTTTTCAGGATCTTGACATTGGTGCCAAGGACGTGAGGCTTTATGTCAACAAAAACCTCATTTTTGATGGCAAGTTAGACAAAGGAAGCGGCGAGGCTCCAGCTGACCGGAGCATCCTGCTTGACCTGAAGCCCGAGAAGAATGAGAGGACAGAGAACACGGTGGGCAATTGCTCAGAAGGAAGCAGAGATGCCCACAAGACGGCTGGCACAGACGGGGATGAGGCGCTCCCGCTCACTTGCTCACCGCCAGCCGAAGCATTAGTCGAGGGGAAGCATTCTTCCCAAGGAAATGTATTTGGCGAAGAGATGAATTCCACTAATTGCACGAAAGACAATTTGGCCAAGTTAGAAGAAGACTTAAGATTGTTGGCTGCCCCCGTCTCAATGGGTGACACACCCGGCACCCCTCCCACCTCCCCACCTATGAAGTGCCCTCCTCTTGATGAGGAGCCCTCTCTGATCCAACAGCTAGAAAACCTCACAGGCAGAAAGATCTCTGAGCTTCCTGGGAAAACCCCATCCTGGTTACAGCCTTCTCCTACGGGGAAAGGCAGGAAGCAGGGAGGCCGGAAGCCGAAACCCCTCTGGCTTAGCCCTGAGAAGCCACTGGACTGGAAAGACAGGCTTCCGTCAGATGACATCATCAATGAGGGTCCTGGAGAGACCGAGGCTGGAAATAAAGGCCCCCGGCGTGAGCAGGGGCGGGCGACCAACCGGAATGTCATGGCCAGTGAGAGAGCCCAGAGGGTAGCCCCCCAGGTCTGTGGCGATGACTTAGACATCTTTGACCAGCCCGCCAACAAGGAGCGCCCTGCTAGTGGGAGGAGGAGCACAAGGAAGGATGCTGCCAGCAGTAGTCATGGTGACGACCAGCCAGCCAGCAGAGGTAAGCCCCAGCAGCGGTCCAACTCGGTACCATCCTCCCTGTGCCTTGGTCGGCATGAAGCCCCTTAGCCTTACGGATCTCCATTTGCTTATCTGCAAAATAAAGGGGCTCTTCTCAATGAGGGGCCACATACTCAGTCCCAGGGGCCAGAGTGGGAGGAGAAATAATGAAACAGGTGAAACTCAGAGGTGCATTTTGTGGGAGTATAAATGATGAAACAGGTGAAACTCAGAGGTGCATTTTGTCACTGCCACCAAGATAAGCCCTTGTGCCCATTTTTCTAGCAACACATGGTTTTTCCAGCCTAGAATCTGTTGTTCTGCCTTTGATGGAGCTGTGGGTCACTCGTCAACTCGCTTCATTCTTTACTGTTAGAGAAATAATACAAGTGTGATGAGAAATGGCAACTGACACTTGCCAGGGCTTCAGGGGGGCCGTAGGGATTGGTGAGGACTGTGGCAAATTGGACGGCGCAAGCCCATCTGAAAACAACAGCTGCCACTGCACTGCAGCTTCCCGCTGGCGCCCGGGAAGGCAAGGCCAGGGTGCCAGATCTCGCCTCCCGTTTTCCAAGAGAAGCCAGAAATGTGGAGTATTCTTATTTCCAATGTTGGCAACTGACTCATGATTTTTAAACCACTGTGTGTATGTCCAGAAAACAAAAACCAGCAACTCAAGTTAGCAGGACTCACCCTGAGAGCTTTGGGAACTTTGCAGTAGATTATCTCGAAGGGCATTCCCGACTCGGGGAGGAAGGTCTGGGGGCTGGGATCTGGAATATGTACACTGAGAGCTGGCTCGTAGAGGAAGTAGTGTAACAGCCGGGACTCAAACCATCAGAACTCGGACTCTGCTCCTTACAGGTCTGGGCCCTCTAGCCAGGCACTCCTGGCTGAGCCCAGTGACTTTATCTATAAAGTGGGTCCCAGTGTTGCAAGAAATGAATGAGAGAGTAGCTTCAAAATAGGAATGCAGCTGGCAGCTGTCACTGCAACACTGAGTTGTACATCCCACACCGTCCACGGCGCTTTCAGACCTACCCAGCCAGGACTCACTCCTAGGTTCTCCAAGCTTAACCACCCTACACCACAAGGCAGCATAGCCTGGGCCAGACTGCCTGGGCATGTGCCCGGCTTCCTCCTTGCCAACCCACACTTTAGGCTGGTTCTGAATCCCCTCTGAGCCTTAGCACCCACGTCTGTGAAATGATGCTAGCAATACTCGTACGAGTTCTAGGACCAGCCATGTCATCTGTGTGCAGCGTTTGGTGCAGCACCTGGCACATAGGAGCACCTCGCACATGTTAGCTGCCACTGTCATCGTCGTCGTCACCACCTCCGCTCTCCAAGTCTGCCTCTTGGTGGTGTCTCTGTATGCAAAAGATGACACTTGTATTTTTTAATGAATCTCATCAGTATCTACTTAATAGCAAGTGACTAGAAGACAGAGGCCTGGTCTGTCACTTTAGGATACTGGAGCGAGTGCCTCAGGCTCAGTGTCCTCCTGTGCATGGTTGTCTACTCCAGTTCCCCAGCCCTATGGGTTTCCGCCACTCACTCCTGCTGAGGCCCAACATGGAGACTGGAGATCAAGGAGGGGAGCAGAAGGGAGGGAGGAACTGAGATGCTCTTTAAGGGCAGGTGCCCGGCTCGTGGTGGGTCCTCTACACTGTGGGAGGGGCAATGACAAGAAGGGACTGTGGGGAACTAGATCATGACAGTTTGCATAAGCCAGCCTCTGGTCGAGGCACACTACCTAAATGAGCCTCAAGCCTCACAGCAGCTCCAAGGTGTAGGCAACTTTCCTAGGGTCCCCAATAGCACAGAGTAGGATTTGAACCCTGGCAAACCAGCTCCAGCACCCATACCTCAAACTCCTGCCCTGCGGTGGAGGCCCAATTACCACAGCCGTCATCACCCACCTGCCCCGGGAGTACCAGGCAATTCCAGGCATTCCCGGTAAACAGACATGCAAAGCCTCTGGGAGTTCCAAGGTGACGGGTGTTATTCTAACTTGCCCAAGTTCAGCAG
>NW_006159706.1:3190549-3193012 GCF_000334495.1 Tupaia belangeri chinensis | reverse complement strand
TTAAAAAGAAGTCAGTGGCTTCTCTTCCATCTCTTCCCGGCCAGTCCCAGGAGAGAATAGCTGCGTTCGAAACTTGCTGCCCGGACTCGCTCACCGCACAAGGCAGCGTGCCTTACGCCGCCACTCGGTGGCCCACAGGACAGACGTGGATTCTGGGTAAAGCAGAAATCACAATTAAAACAGAGAAAGGAAGACAGCGGGTCTCCATGTAATCTTCTAGGATTAATCTCTGGTCTTCTGTTCTGTGCTCTGTCCTCCCCAGGGTGGTATCGAAAATGTCGCTCTGCCCACGGCACACTGCCCCCTGGGGCTGGTGGCCAGTGGCTTCTCTCTGCTCGAGGAGGGCATTCATGCTTATAAGTGCTTCGCTTTGCAGGGTGGAGGAAACCAGCATTTTCACCCAAGAAAAGCAGGCTTTGTCTCACTTTAATTTCTTTCCAGGCATTTCACTGCTTGGTTCAATGACACATTAAGAACTGAGCCCTTGAGATTTAATGCTTGTTAAGCCAGTCATGCTAAGAAGGAAAGTTGCTTAGAAATTGTAAATTACCCATTACCTAGAGCCAGATCCCATAGCCATGCCCTTCAGGAAAGGTGCAGGCCAGGGCCTCCAGCAACGCTGGTAGAACAAATGACTGCCGAGTTCTCTCCTGGACTTGGAGTCGTGTTGTGGCGGTGAGAGAAAACCTGGGGTCTTTCTGTCCAACAGGGCATCTCGTTAGAATGATGTCGGCATTTCGGAAATGTCTTCATCAGCAGTCAGTTGGCTAAAGGCGAAGGAACCCTCATCAGACCGGTTTGAGCAGTAAAGGGGATGTTATCTGGGCAATGCTCAGAGTTCCGAACCCCAAAGGCAGGAAGTAAGGAAGTGTGACTGTTCATCATGAGGGAACCCAAAAGCCGGCAGGAACCAAGGAAGCCTCTTTCTGGCTCCCAGGGCTGCCGGCCCTGCCTCTGCTTCTCTGCGGGTTCACTTTCCCTGACTTTCCTTCTGAGATCAGCTTTCTCCACTCTGTCCACATGGCAGAAAATGGCCTCCCAGCCCTAGAGAGACCATCCCTCGTCTCTAGCTCCAGCAGGCTGTTCTAACTCTCAGGGAGGCTGCCGGTCCCATCAGCAATGGCTAAGGGCAGGTGACTAGAATACACATGGCTCTGTTACACCTCTCTGTACTTTCTCCTTTCCTAGTTTAGTAGCAATGAACACATACCTCATGGTAGTGCAGCTGAGGCTCGTCATCTTAAGTCCAGAGCTTCACAGTCCACACTAGTCTCAACCCAGGAGTGTTTCAGAAGCTCTGTGGTCCCTCCCACACTGGCTGACCGCAGACTGAAGCAGCAACTCTCTGCTGCCCATCCAGATTTTGGATAGGAACATTGGCAGCCACAGGACAAAACGCTGATCCTAGCAGCTTCTCGGCTCCCGAGGAGTAGCGCGTAGTGTGTTCTCGTACAGATGGAGAAGTACGCGGGCCCCTAGCCAGCTATCACAGCTGAGTGGTCCAGGAGAAAATCTGCACGGCTCTGCTGTTAAATCCAGAGTGTGCAACTCCAGGACAACAGGCTAGAAAGTGCACACAGGATGAAAGCAAAGTCCTTGCCCTGCGTGCACACCCAGGCAGAGAAACACGGGCCGAGTCCCTGACATGTGATGTTTGATGCTGTCTCCCCCGTGCCTCCTCGGTGCACTTGCAAATCAGCCCGGGCCATTCATTTCAGTCGGTGGAAATCAAATCACATAAACTGAAGTCATGACAATCCATATGGGAAGTTCCTTCTGCCAGCTGTTAAGCCTCGTGCCTGGAAGGAGAGGATGGGGGAGCTTCTGGGATCTTTTTAATGGCAAATGAGGAGGGGCAGAGCAGACAGGTGCAGAACTGACAGGTGGAGGGAGAGTCCCCTGGCTACCAGGAGGTGCAGAACGGCGGTGCCAGTCCCCCATCCCTTTTCCTGGCAAACATTGAGTATTTCCATGTACGGGGGCTGTGCGGGGCCCTGGACCCCAGCAGGGAGCAAGAAGGTGCCAGAGAAGGCCTCTCCAAGGAGATGGCGACAAGAAAAGCCAGCTCAGTGGGCATCTGGAGGGAGAGAATTCCTGGCAGAGGTGCAGCA
The DNA here is from genome assembly GCF_000334495.1 of Tupaia belangeri chinensis. Classification (NCBI taxonomy): domain Eukaryota; kingdom Metazoa; phylum Chordata; class Mammalia; order Scandentia; family Tupaiidae; genus Tupaia; species Tupaia belangeri. Next base: position 3,190,901 of record NW_006159706.1, on the reverse strand, counting down.
AGGGCAAAGGCTCTGAGGCAAGAGAAGACTTGGTGTGTCCATGGAGTAGAAGGGCCAGCTCGGTGGAGCAGGCTGATGGGAGCAGGGCAAGAGGCGAGGCTGCAGAAGTCAGCAGGGGCCGCGTTCTGGGCCCTGTGGGCTCGATGAGGGCTAGATCGTTTTTGTTCTCAGTGTAGGAGATATGATGCCAGTTAGAGGGGTTAATGACTAACTCTGTTTGGGCACGTGAAGGCTGAAGTGACAGAGCGGACTTGAGTGGACCTGTGGGTGGACCTGGAAGGTGGCCTCTGGGGTAGAGAAGCCAGACTTAGCAAGTGGAGCAGTGGCTACACGGGAGCCAGGAACAGGTGAG
>NW_006159706.1:3174860-3190466 GCF_000334495.1 Tupaia belangeri chinensis | reverse complement strand
ATCGGGAGAGGACCAGATGGAGCTGAGGCCAGGGCCTTGGGACACTCCCAGACTTAGGGCGTAGGGGCATGGCACAGTGTGATAGAAATGACCGTCAGTGGGTGAGGTAGAGAAGCAGGGAGCTATAGTGTCTCCTGGTGGAAGGGGACTATCAAGTGGAAGAAGTTTACCTGGGATATCAACATGGAATGTGGACCGTCCACTTGGAAAAAATAAGGAGGGTTGTAGGAATTGTAGGATTCTTACAAATGCAGAGGACAAAGAGTTAGTAGAGGGTTGACTTCAGGCAGGGTTGGATCCAGGAGCTCAAACAATATCATCAGGACTCTCTTCATCCTTCTGCTAGTGTTTCCTTTGCTGGCTTCATTCGCAGGCAGGCTAACCCCAGTGTAGCAAAATGGCCCCTGGCAACTCCACACTTTTCATTCTACCAGCTTGGCGCTGCCCCTTTGAGCCCAGCTTGGGAAATACTGCCAGCATTCTCTCCCTGTTGATGGCCTAAAGGTGGGGGGACACCCAAAGGAAAATCAAGGAGCTGTTCCCAGAAGAAGAGGAGGTGGAGTTTGGGCAGGTGAAACAAGAATACTGCAGAGAGGAGCCAGGTGCAGGGGGCTGACCGAGGCTGGTGGGGTGGGAGGTGGAACGGAGAAAACAGGCCATGATGGGAAGAGCCATGGGATCAGGTCAGCTCCTTTTTTCTTCTTTTCCTCTCTTTTAGGCAGGAAAGATTTATGCACGTCTGCAGGCAGAGAGAGGGGAAGGTGCCAGTGGGAAAGGAGTGATTGAAGATTCTGGAGAGAGGAGATAATTGATGGAGCCAAGCCCCCTAGGAGACAGGCAGAAAATGGAGTGCAGGGCACAGGACGTATGAAAGGAGGAAAAACACAACGTCAGTGTCACCAGCTGCTGTTTTTCCAGGATGACACCCTTAGATGGTGGTTAGCTGTGGTGTGGCTGTGAGGACAGGGCGCTGCTCAGTGTGGCCCTTGAGAGCCATCGCCCTGGGCCGGCCTGTGTCCTTGACGTGCTCAGGACGCACGCTGTAGCTGTGTGCAGACGTAGATTCCTGACTTTGTGGTATACCTGGCTTGCTTGCTTTTCTTTCTTTCTTGTTTGTTTTGTTTTTTTAAGCTTATTTACTTACTTCTTCCATAAGTAAGAGAGAAAACATCCCCAGGAGGGATCCAGCCCTAGCCTCAGCCAGCCTGGGATCACAGGCAAGCACATGCCTGGTGTTCTAGGAAGGAAGGGCTCCAGACTTGAAGCAGGAACCTTCTCCGGTGGCATTTCTTCAGAGACCATCCCACTGTTCTGCTGTGCCACTGCCTTTATTTGCCTTTTCAGTACCATTATTATGTTCAAGTCCCAGGCCTGGCAGCTTGAGAGACATGTCAGGGATGTGTGCATTCATGCCCAAAATCCTAAGAGAAGAGCGGAGGCGAAGGGATTGCACATGGCCATCCCCCCAGGAGTGCTCTGTCACTTTTTCTCTCCCGTTGGTCAGCACACACACCCTATAGCAAAAATAAAAAAATAAATAAAAAGAAGAAGAAGAAAAGCTTACAAAGAAAATGTGAGTTCATCCGATGCGCCACCCAGAAACGGTCAGTTGTAGTGCGGTGCATGGCTCCATGCTGGGATGCACTGCATCTAAAATTGCATATCTGGCTTTTTTCCATTTAGTTTTCTCTTATGAGCCTTCCATCTGCCATTAAGTATCTTTGAGAGCACCATAGGTCACGTGCCTGTGACAGCCCCGGGTTGCTGACTCAGACACCCTGGCCATTGCCCTCAGCATGTGAGTTTCTGAAGTGAGGGGTGACTTCGGCAAAGTTTTTAACCTGCTCAGAGTCTTCCTTCAACTTATATGATGGCTCTATTCTTAGAAAATTCGAAGTCTGCTGAAAATACATTTTCTTTTCTTTTTTTTCTTTTTTTTGAGAGGTTTTTTCGCTATAGGGTGCGTGTGCTCGCCAGACAGAGAGAGACATAGAGACAGAAAGCGAGAAATCACACCCCAGGGGTGATGGTCACGCCGCAATCCCTTCTCCTCCATTCTCCTCTCGGGATCTTGGGCACGCACGCACATGCGCCCGGCGTGAGTTCTAAGCCACTGGGTCCGGGACGTGAACCGCGGTCGACTACGTGGGAATCCAGCGACATAGCCATTATGCTAACTGCTGGTTCCCGAAAATACATTTTTTTTTTTTAACAACTAGGTTTTAGATATGGATGATCATGTCTAGATCATGTCCAGCAGGACAGTTAGAAGTTTTGTAGGACAGGAGGTCATGGCTGGTGCCTGACCATCCCATGCAGAGCAGGATATTCCCTTCCCTGGCCCTATTCGTCAGGTGCAGTAGGACCCTTTGGGCCATGAGACAACCAAGAGCAACCCCACCAGTTCATAGAACACCCTCTGGAGGAGTCCTGCCCAGACGAGAACCACTCTCTGATACCCTAAGAGTCCCCTTCCACATGTGCCACTAACAAATCTTCGCCCCTCCTGTGTCCTTTCTTGCAGAAGAAACCTGGCTCCCCAGAACGCCACCATGGTCGAGGCGGCACAGTGAGCAGGAACACACGCTGCATGAGTCATGGAACTCCCTCAGTGCCTTTGACCGCTCCCACCGAGGACGCATCTCCAACATGGAGTTCCAGGGGGATGTCCTGGACGAGTTCCTGCAGCAGCAGAGGGCCAGCCGGCACAGCGAGCCAGCCCCCCGGAAGGAGGGGAAGCCGGAGCCAGTGAGAGGGCAGGACTGCTGCTCCCCAGAGACGGACAGCGAGCGTGACTTTAAGATCCCCGTCTTACCTTATGGACAGCACTTGGTCCTCGACATCAAGTCTACATGGGGGGACAGACACTACGTGGGCCTGAATGGAATAGAAATATTCAGTGCCAAGGGCGAGCCGGTGCAGATCTCGAACATTGAAGCCGACCCTCCTGACATCAACGTTTTACCGGCTTATGGGAAAGACCCTCGTGTGGTCACCAACCTCATCGATGGGGTGAACAGGACGCAGGACGACATGCATGTCTGGCTGGCCCCCTTCACACCCGGCAAGTCTCACTCCATCACCATTGATTTCTTGCACCCTTGCCAAGTAGCCCTGATCAGGATTTGGAATTACAATAAATCGCGGATACACTCCTTCCGCGGCGTGAAGGACATCACGATGCTGTTAGACACGCAGTGCATCTTTGAAGGAGAGATCGCTAAGGCCTCAGGAACCTTGACAGGAGGTACAGTATGTTTGTAAGAATGTTCTCGAAGCCCCTCTGCTACCATTGAGGTTCCAAGGGAAAAATAGGCCCACTGCTAGCCCGTGGCAGATCGCTCTCTCCTCTCATAGACGTCCAGGCTCATCTCTTGCAGCTGAGCACGTTACTGCACCTTCCTGAAATGCCTTTGTTAAGAACTTACCTGCCTTCAGTAGAGTTGGGAACCTGAGGCTGAGGAGAGGGCTTCTTTAGCAAGCAACTTATAAAGAGAGTGCTTCCAGGAGAAACCTGGGGCAGTGAGGGTGCAAGGATACAGTTTCTGAGGAATCTCAGCCTCCGCAGGATCCTGAGGGAGCTCAGGAGGATAAATGTGAGGGCTTTCCTGCCTAAGGCAAAGGAGGAGGGCTGTGGAGTCCCACAAGCCTGTCAGTCATTGGAGGTAGGCTCCCCATGCTGGGGGCAGAACTCCCCACCAGGCAAAGAACCCTTAAGAAGGATCAGCGGGGATCCGGGTGGGCACAACGTCTGCTACGGTACCTCATCAATACAGAAGATATGTTGCTAGTTTGATGACAGATTACAGTGATTCTCATGAGATTAGATCCCATTAGATCTATGTGGTTCTTTTTTTTTTTTTTAAGAGAGACTTTTGCAATAGGACGCATGTGCTCATTGGAGAGACAGAGAGATGGAAAGTGAGAAATCACCCCCAGGGAGGATGGCCACACTGCACTCCTTTCTCCTTCATTCTCCTCTTGGGATTTTGAACATGTACACACATGCAGCAGGTGTGAGTTTCAAGTCACCGGGTCCAGGACTCAAACCGTAGTCAACTCCCTGAAAGTCAGCAATGTAACCATTACACCATCTGCTGGTCCCTATCTATGTGGCTCTTATGGCATACGAATTCCATTTGTAAACGTGTAGAATAATAAGGCTCGCTTACACAAATCAGTAACAGTGCTTTGGGATTGTGCAGCAGAAAGGCTGATGGGTTTCGGTGCTTGATCTACAAATCACTGGGACTTGGGGTGGGTTGACCCTTCTGTCTTCCTGGTTACCCCTTAGCCCCAGAGCACTTTGGAGACACGATCTTGTTCACGACTGACGAGGACATTCTGGAGGCCATATTCTGTTCAGATGAGACGTTCGACATCGATGCGGAGAGCCTGTGCGGCCTGCAGCAGGGGGAGGCGCTGAGGAGGCCCAGCACGGCCGACGGCCAGGGCGAGGAGCGGCCCTTCACCCAGGCTGGCCTATGGGCTGAGGACCGGGTAGGACGGGCACTGGGGTGGCCGGGCACCCTTAGGTAGATCTCTTCTCCTCACTCACAGCGGAGCAGAGGGAATTAAGATGGATATCCTTTAAGCTGCTGGTGCTACTGTTTGACATTTTCTATTTTTCTACTTCAGTTTTGGTCCTGTATGTCATATTTCATTCTCTAATTATTTTTTGGTTTGTATTATTTTTTTTAACCAAAGTGAAGAAAGTATTCAAATTTTAATCAAAGCCAGGCGAAATCAGCTCTGTGGCATCTCTGTAATTTAGAGGTTGGCAGTCTCGGGGGAATTTTTGCTTTGGGTTGCGTTTTGATCACTCTCTGTTGTCTCTGATGGAGGGACTAGAAATGCTTTTAATGGGCAGCAATGATGGTAATCACAGCCACGGCTTCCTGAGTGGGGGGTCTTGATCCAAGCGTGGTGCATGGTGCTGTTTAACCCTCAGGATGGCCCTTTGAGAGCAGAGACTATTAACATTCCCATGAGGAAACTGAGGTTCAGACTAATGAAGTAGCTTATCCAGGGCTGATCCTGGAAGAGCAGTCAGGCTAGAACTGAATGCCTGACTCCAAGGCGTGTGCTTTAAGTTGGTCCCATCGTCAGGGTGAAGAGACCCTTGGGTCTCTGGAGAGGTTTTTTGTTTATTTGGTTTTTGTTTTTTAGCTTTTTTTTCCATAGGGCATATACACTCACTCACTGGAGGGAGAAAGAGAAAGGTGGAGGGATGTAAGAAATCACCCCCTGGGTGAGATGGCTACACCACAATCTCTTCTTGAGGGATTTTGGGCACGCGTGTGCACACACACACACACACAACCCCTGTGTGACTTTCTTTTTTCTTTTTAAAATTTTTTTTAGAGAGATTGTTGCTATAGTGTGTGCACGCTCACCAGAGAGACAGAAAATGAGAAATCACCCCAGGGGGAGATGGCCACACCACAATCCCCTCTCCTCCATTTTCCTCTGAGGATTTTGGATACACACACACATGCGCCCGGCATGAGTTTTAAGCTGCCAGGTCCAGGACTCGAACTGTGGTCAGCTAAGTGGGAGTCCAGTGATGTAACCATTATACCATTTGCTGGTCCTGCCCAGCATGATTTTCAAGCTGCTAGTTCTAGGACTTGAACCATGGTCAGCCATGTGGGAATCCAGCACCTTAACCACCACACCACCTCCTGTCCCCTCTGGAGAGATTCTTGAGGACGGAGGAGAAAGAAGAGGTGGTTAAAGAGGGTGGGACAAGGGGAACCAGCAGTTAGCGTAATGGCTATGTCGCTGGACTCCCACGTAGTCGACCGTGGTTCGCGTCCCGGACCCGGTGGCTTAAAACTCACGCCGGGCGCGTGTGCGTACGTGCCCCAGATCCCAAGAGGAGAATGGAGGAGAAGGGATTGCGGCGTGACCACCCCCCCTGGGGGGTGATTTCTCGCTTTCTGTCTCTATGTCTCTCTCTGTCTGTCTGGCGAGCGCACACGCCCTATAGCGAAAAAACCTCTCAAAAAAAAAAAAAAAAAAAAAGAGGGTGGGACAAGAGTGGAGGAACTTCTCGCAGGAGAGAAGGTGATGACCAAGGCAGAGCAGTGACAGGGTGTAGGCCCCAGAATGCTGACTGGGCATTGCATGCACAGAGCCTGACAGAGCATCCGGTCAGACAGCTGGGGTGGCCACAACCCTCCCTGCCTCAGAGGAAGGAGCTGCCTCTCTACCCAGACAAGGGGTGCCCCTTGTTAGTCCTCTTGGTTTTTTAAAGAGAAGCCAGAAATCTGGGTTTTTATGTAAAGTCTCTCGATTTTCAAATATTGACAATTGCTTCAACAGTTTCCAAACCTGTGGCTCACCAAGCATGTGATCTGGATCTGATTGCTGGGTTTCTAGCTGGGAATTGACCTTGAGGAGTTGACCTCGGGGTCTTTGTTTAGCATTTTTCTAATGAAGACCCTTTGCAAGGCTCTCTGATGGCCCCAGTCCCGTGGACGCCAGGGAGGGGTCACTGTCTCCATCTCATCACTTCTTTTTGTACCTCAGCTTTCCTGCCTGTAAAGTAGGGAAGGCACTTTGGCCCTGATTTACAGTGCAGAGAAATCCCAAGCAAAATTTGCATAGGAAACCCAGGAAACAGGGTGTGGCAACCCACTTAGCCCGTGGCCAGGGGTCTTCATCCGGCTCCTCGGAGAATCTGCTGGGAACTCTGAAAGTGCAGGTGCCCAGGCCCCATTCCTAGAGATTCTGCTCAATGAATAACCAAGGTCGGAGACCACTCGGTGGCTTGAATTCTTCCTTCCTTTCTCTCGCTCTCTCTCTTCCTTCCCTCTCTTCCTCCCTTTGTTCCTTCTTTATTTTAGTTTTTAGTTTTTGCTATAGGGCATGAGTGCTGGTGGGAGAGGCAGAGAGAGAGGAAAGGTAAGAAATCTCCTGCATTGCGGAAGACCATGGTGCAATCCCCTCTCTATTCTCCTCTTAGGATTTGGGGTATGCTTGCACACTCGCTCAGTGTGTTTCTCACGCTGCTGGGTCCAGGATTCAAACCACATAGTCACCCATGTGGTATCCAGCTGTGTTAACCACCATAGTATTGGCTGGCTCTCCCTCATTCCTTTTTCTTTCCCTCCCATCTTCCTCCCTCCTTCCCTTCCTTTCTTCTTCCCTTCTTTCGTCCCCCACTTCCTTCTTCCTTCCCTCCTTTCCTTTAGCTCTTTAAATCAACTGTTATTGGGTCTTCCCCTGTTAAAGAAAATCTGAACACCTTCACTGGTCACTTAAACTTCTTCACTCCCAGCAAGAGCCGCTGGCGAGGATTCTGGGCCTGCCCATATCTCTAGTCACGGAGCGTCCACGAAGACAGAAAACGCAGGGAAGACAGGCATTTACCCGGGCATGGGCTGGGCAGCAATATCTGGAGCGCAGCTAGCCAGCTGCATGGGTCTGGCTAAACTCACCCCGTTCCCTACTTTCTCCCCCAACCTGTGTGCAGGTCCCGGAGCTAGAGCTGCCACCCAGTCCCCCTGTTCCCGAAGTCACCACACCAGAGCCAGGCGTCTACCATGGGATCTGTGAGTACCCTCTCCGGGGGCAATGTCAGGTGGGGGGAGTTGAGGCCACTTTGGGCAGAGTTTCCTTGGACAGTTGAACAGTTGTACACTGCACAGAGCTACAGGTAACGAATGGGGCGAGTGGAGGCCGAAGCCTGCACTTATCTTGCTGGCCCAGATGGGACTGAACCCCTTCAGAGGAGGGCTTTTATGTAACCACCTCTGTGTGGTTTGCCCTTCCAGGGGCGCGTTTGGGTTCTGCATGCAGACACCCTGAGTGTTCGCCGTGGCCCCGACCAGGAGGCGCCTGAGGCATCTGTGAGTGCACTGGTTCCTGCTGCCTCTTCAAACTCACCCAGAGCAGAAAACTGCCCTCCCCTTGCTCTTGGAGCCTGGGCTACCAGGTCTCCCGACTTCTCAGAAGAGGTCAGAAATTCAGATTTTTCCTTGAGCTCTCCAGATTCTTTAATAGTGGTGACTAATTTTGTATGAGTGCTGGTGGGAGAGGCAGAGAGAGAGGAAAGGTAAGAAATCTCCTGCATTGCGGAAGACCATGGTGCAATCCCCTCTCTATTCTCCTCTTAGGATTTGGGGTATGCTTGCACACTCGCTCAGTGTGTTTCTCACGCTGCTGGGTCCAGGATTCAAACCACATAGTCACCCATGTGGTATCCAGCTGTGTTAACCACCATAGTATTGGCTGGCTCTCCCTCATTCCTTTTTCTTTCCCTCCCATCTTCCTCCCTCCTTCCCTTCCTTTCTTCTTCCCTTCTTTCGTCCCCCACTTCCTTCTTCCTTCCCTCCTTTCCTTTAGCTCTTTAAATCAACTGTTATTGGGTCTTCCCCTGTTAAAGAAAATCTGAACACCTTCACTGGTCACTTAAACTTCTTCACTCCCAGCAAGAGCCGCTGGCGAGGATTCTGGGCCTGCCCATATCTCTAGTCACGGAGCGTCCACGAAGACAGAAAACGCAGGGAAGACAGGCATTTACCCGGGCATGGGCTGGGCAGCAATATCTGGAGCGCAGCTAGCCAGCTGCATGGGTCTGGCTAAACTCACCCCGTTCCCTACTTTCTCCCCCAACCTGTGTGCAGGTCCCGGAGCTAGAGCTGCCACCCAGTCCCCCTGTTCCCGAAGTCACCACACCAGAGCCAGGCGTCTACCATGGGATCTGTGAGTACCCTCTCCGGGGGCAATGTCAGGTGGGGGGAGTTGAGGCCACTTTGGGCAGAGTTTCCTTGGACAGTTGAACAGTTGTACACTGCACAGAGCTACAGGTAACGAATGGGGCGAGTGGAGGCCGAAGCCTGCACTTATCTTGCTGGCCCAGATGGGACTGAACCCCTTCAGAGGAGGGCTTTTATGTAACCACCTCTGTGTGGTTTGCCCTTCCAGGGGCGCGTTTGGGTTCTGCATGCAGACACCCTGAGTGTTCGCCGTGGCCCCGACCAGGAGGCGCCTGAGGCATCTGTGAGTGCACTGGTTCCTGCTGCCTCTTCAAACTCACCCAGAGCAGAAAACTGCCCTCCCCTTGCTCTTGGAGCCTGGGCTACCAGGTCTCCCGACTTCTCAGAAGAGGTCAGAAATTCAGATTTTTCCTTGAGCTCTCCAGATTCTTTAATAGTGGTGACTAATTTTGTAATGTTTTAAAACACTGCACGTGCCAAATAAAACAGCTCAGAGGCTGCAGCGCCCGCTGGCCCACAGCCTCTGAGTAAATCCCATCTGGGTCTCCCCGTGTCTGTTCACCTCTCCGTTCCCATCCGCCCTTTCTGCCAGTTCTCGCCTACTCCATGCAAGTCCCCATCAGCTCCCCGCGGTCCTGGGCATGAGGTCAGGGCTGACCATCATCTCCTCCCCCACCCCTGTTACCAAGGCTCTGGGGCTGGCTCCTGGCAGCCATGCACCCTGCTGCTCCTTCCCCACTGCACGTGTCACCTGCTTCCAGTTTATCTCCTGGAAACTAGAGGCATGACGCTGTCATGCTCCCTCTGCCGGCCTCCCCAGCACCATCTCCAGAGTGAAGCGCAGTGTCTCCGAGCCCTGGCCTTATCCCAGCCCTGCCCGGCTGTTGCCAGTGGGGTTGCTCATTACTCGAGGTGCTCGAGGGAGGCAGACCCCGTGGGTTATGGGTAGGTATATTAGAGTGGACTTATGAGAACAGTTGGTTCATGTGATTATGACAGCTGAGAAGCCCCAGGACAGTCCATCTGCACGCTGGAAACCCTGGGGTACTGATGGCATGGCTCAGGCCAAGCCGAGGGCTTCGGAGGCAGGGAAGGGGATGGTGTAACTCACAAAGCCCGAGAGTCCAGGGGCCAGGAGGGCTGCTGGGAGTCCTGGAGTCCAAAGGCTGGCGGACCTTGAATTCCGAAGCCCAAGGCAGCAGAAGAGGATCTGTCGCCCTCCCCAGAGAGACCCATCATCTCTACATGTCCTCTGCTGGCCCCTCAGGGATCAGCTGGTACCGTCCACATTGAGGCGGACTTCCCCACCTAGTGTACCCAGGCTCTCAGGTTAATCTCCCCCGGAAACACCCACACATCTACCCAGGATAATGCTCTACCAAGTGTCTATGTATTCATCAGTCCATCAGGTTGACACCCAAGATTTAACCATCACAGCTTCTAAGAAGCAGGCTCAGAGAGAGTTCCCTAGGGCGTGCTCTCGGAATCCCCCTGCACACTTGGGGGAGGGCAGGACCCAGGACTAGCGGAAGGAGAAGTCGGGCAGTGGTGCAGTCATGTCAAGGCCTCGGCCAGCTCTACGGAGAGCTCGGGAGCTGCGATGGCTAAATGGAGTTGCCCTGAGTTGAGTGAAGGGGCTGGGTCTCTACACCTCGATACCTCTGGATCTAGGCTGCCCTAGGGAGGAGCGTGGCCTTTTGCAAGGAACTCCAGCCACACGTGATAAACCGTCAACCCTTCCAGCCTCTGGAGGAGGAAGTCTTTGGTCCTGGAAGTGGGAGGAGGGGGCGGGCCATGCCTCACATGTTCTCAGTGCGCCCCTCCTTCAGGCCTTCTGTGATCCCATCTTCTTCCCAGGAGTCTTCTTCATGGTCCCCAGCGAAATTTAAATCCAAAACCCCACACCACAGGGCAGTCCCATGCAGGAAGGTTCAAGTGCAGAGACCTCCCTGGGTGCGCCGGTGCGCACGAGCCTGTGGCCCAGGGCTGACTATGCTGGAGGTGTTTCGCTGTGTCAGGAGCCTATCGGGGTGCTCTCTGTCTCGCTCTCGCTTGCTCTCAGGTACTTCAGAATAACAGCAACTTCAAAGCCAGCCTGCTGCCAGCTGAGAGAGTGGGGTGAGGCTCAGCTTTTATCTCCCCTGAGGCGCCATGTTGGAGCCTTCCCTGCCTTCTGTCGTTGAGGACTCATGGTCTCCATTTGCTAGATTTGATTAGAAACCGGGGCGCAGAGTGATTGAGTAAGCTGCCCAAGGTCACACAGCTAGTACCGAAGCTGGGAATGGAACCAAGGGTGTTCAGCTCCAAAACCCACGTCCTCACTACACTGCCCCAGTACGTTAGGGCTGTCCCTGGGACCTCATGTCAGAAGTCTCTGTGTACAAGTCAGCATCTCCCATGAGCCATGAGTGCTAGACAGCATTTTTTTTTAATTACTTTAACTTTATTTATTTATTTTAATTTGGTCAGAGAGGGACAGAGTGACAGAGAGAAAGTGAAAAAGTGAAAAAGCAAGCCATGTGGGAGTCCAGTACCCTTAACCACCATGCCGCCTGCCAACCCCGGACAGTGATTGCTTTTTATTCAGTTTGGTCTCCTCTATGTTAGTCAGGATCCTTCTGCAGCTTCTTCTTTTAAGGTTTGTGTGTGTGTGTGTGTGTGTGTGTGTGAACAATAGAAATTGAATTCAAACTGAGTTAAGCAAAAAAGGAGTTTATTGGCTCATGCGATTAAAAAGTTAGAGGTCACTAGCTTCCTGCACTGCTGGATCCAGGTCCAGACCTGGTGTCCTAGGTGCGCTGGGTTTCTAGCCACCTCCTCCCTGGCAACCCCAGATACATGCAAACCTGTTTCCCAGTAGGTCCAACTGTCCCAGAATTCAGCTTCTGCGTCTGGCTTGGGCCCCTTGCCCATCCTTGTACTAGTCACTGTGGCTCACCAGGGTAGGCGGGAGGAGTGAGATAGAAAATCCAGCCGGGGTCATGGGTTCACTTGCCCACAGTGTGGGTTGAGCACCGGGTAGTTCTCCGGCAGGGGTCAGCACGCTATAACCAGGAGAAGGCAGGCAGGCAGGGGTGCTGGCTGGGCAGAAGCCCTCACCACCCCCTGCATCTGATGATTTCCCCAAAGATGCTGTCTGTAAATGTCTTTCGCACTGAACCCGGCTCCTGACCTTTCTTGGAGATGTGATTTCAGTGCCTTTGGGAATTTTGCCCTGGAGGATGGCTCAGAGACCTCTTTTAAAACATTTTTTCAGGTTTTGCCATAGGGCACATGTGCTCGCCAGAGACAGAGTGAGGGAAAGTGAGAAATTACCCTCTGGGGGATGAGCACGCTGCAATCCCTTCTCCTCCATTCCCCTCTTGGGATTTTGGGCATGCAAATACACAAACCCAGGGTAATTCTCAAGCTGCTGGGTGCAGGACTTGAACTGTGGTCAGTCATGTGGGAATCCAGTGCCTTATTTCATTTTTTTTAGAGAGGTTTTTGTTATAGGGTGCTTGCCATCACCAAAAGACAGAAAGCGAGAAATCACCCCCTGGGGGGATGGCCATGTTGCAATCCCTTCTCCATTCTCCTCTTGGGATTTTGGGCATACACACACACACACACACACACACACACACACACACACACGTGCCCCGTGTGAGTTTTAAGCTGTTGGGTCCAGGACTCGAACCGTGGTTGACTACGTGGAAGTCCAGCGATATAACTGCTGCTCCGTCTACCGGTCCCAGGAATCCAGTGCCTTAAGCACCATGCCACTTGCTGGCCCTTCAGAGACCTTTTACTGCAAGGGAGGTGTGTTATCTCTGCTTCTCTTCCCAGTAGGAAGGCAGAAGGCCCACTTGGCCAGGCACCCTCGGCATATGCTTTGCGGCCTGTAATTTCTGAACCTCTTGTCTCTCAGCCTTTTCCTCGCCATATCTGAAATCCTCCACACGCTCGGCAAGTCTATGTAAATGGAGAGAGCTTTAATAAAGGGGCCTGGGGGAATGCACTGGGGTTGGTAAATATGGCCAATCCTATTAATGCTTTGAAAGGGGATATATGACTTGCTAATTTGCAGATGACACTAATTTTGGAAGTTTTGCAAATATCAGCAATGATGAATAGGAAAGGAGCTGAGAGGGTTGAAACATAGGAGAGAAATAACAAAATTAATTTCCATTTGTATAAATACTAATTGATACACCAGAGGAAAATGAATATGGAACGTGGATATTAGCTCGAAAAGGAGAGTAATCACTTTCGGAGCGGCCCCAAATTAGATGGAATCGCAGCGCATCTTGCCAGGGAAACAAAGACATGGCAGGCTTGGGAGAGTCGGCCGCCATCTCTTGTTTCATAAGGAGACAGGCAGCTTTTTTGCACTGATTCTTCTCATCCAAGTCCTCTTCCTCCTTGGCCACCTCCAGACCTCCTCTATCTTGGCGACAGTGCCCATGGTCACTGTCGCTTGGGTCAAAAACTTCCCTATCCTTTTCTTCCTAATCTAGGTATTTGAGAATCCTGGCAATGCTGTCTTCAAACCAGATCCTGAACCTGGCCACCTCTCCCTCATTTTCATCACTACCACCTGTCCAGGCCAGCGTTACGGCTTCCTCCCTGGTCTCCCTGGGAAGTCCAAGTGAAGTGAGCTTTCTAAAATGTAGATGAAATCATGACACCCCCTGCTTAACAATACAACTCTCCAGGGGACCAGCAGATGGCATAATGGTTACGTCACTGGACTCCATGGGGGAGTCAACGGTGGTTCAAGTCCCGGACCCGGTGGCTTAAATTCATACCAAGCACGTGTATGTGTGTGCCCAGAATTCCAAGAGGAGACTGTAGGAGAAGGGATTGTGACATGGCCAAACCCCCTGAGGGATGATTTCTCACTTTCTGTCTTTCTGTCTCTCTCTATATCTCTTGCAAATGCACATGTCCTGTAGCAAAAATATCTCAAAAATTAAAAAAAAAAAATACGACTCACCAATAGCTTCCATTGTAAAGAGAAAAATTCCAACTTTCCAACATTATCAAGATCATGCCCAATGTTTTCATGTCATTTTCCCCTACTCTTCCCCTTGACCGCTTGGTTCCAACCATGGATCAAATTTGTTCTCCTCTCAGTCCAGGATGTTCTCCTAGAAATGCAAAAATGTGGCAGGCTCTTTTTAAATGCTCAGGTCTCAGCACAGATGTCACTTCCTCAGGAAGGTCCTCCTTGACTACCCCTGCCCCTACTCGGTCACCCTCTGTCCCGTTGCTGTTTTATTTTTTTCAACATGTTCATCATCTGTGGAACTGTAGTATTTTTAAAAAATTATTTCTTTCTTCTATGAGAGCAAGACATACAGAGACAGAGAGAAAGCATCCCCAATACAGTCCCAACGCCACAGTCCACTCCCAACTCCAGCCAGTTCTGGATCGTGATGCACTCATGCCCAGATTTCGAATGAGAAACTGGTACCTTCCTATCTGTGCCAGCCCCATAGACCCTCACATTTGACTCCTGCATCACCACCTGGCCCTGTAGTATTTATTTATCCCTTAGTGTTTATGGACGGCCCTCAGTAGAAGAAAACTCCTTGAGTTCAGAGCTCTGGCAGGCTTGTTTACCCCTGCATCCCCAATGCCCAAAACAGGATCTGGTACATAGTAAATGGTCAATAAATGTTTGTTTACCATCAACTATGAATTTGGCAAGATACAATAATTTTATCTTGCCCCATTTACTGTTACTTGCAGATAACAAGTGAACACCTGCTTTTCAATTAATCATGCATTTATTTATTTTTTAAAAATCTTTATTGAGCGTCTGTTTGTGAGACACTCTTCTTGGCTCTGGGGATACAGCAATGAACAAAACCCACAGAGACCGGAACCCAAGGAGTTGCCATCTTAGTGGGGAAGACTGATGAAAACTAAGTAAATTAATGTGTTAATATTATATTATATAATATATTGTCAGATAGTATGAGGAGCTATCAACAAGAAATCAAGCAGGGTGAGGGGATGGAGAGATGGGGGAGGCAATATTTGAGTTCAGATTCTTCGGGAAGGCCTCTTGGGACACAACGTCTGAGCATAGACTGATGATGAAAAGGAGTGTATCAGCTAGCTTTGGCTGCTAAACAAACCAACCCTTAATTTAATAGCTTAACACAATGACTGTTTATCATAATTGTCTCATAATTCAGGAGTTTGACTGGGCAGTTATCTGAGCCAGCCTGGCTGGCCTTTACTGAGCCTGTTTGTGTATGTGATGAGTTGGCAGGTGGACCAGATCCTGAAAATCTAGGATGTCTTCACTCACATGTCGTAACTGGGAGGATGTTGGCCAGAGTGAGAGGAGGATGGCCTGGCTCCTCCACACGGCAGCTCAAGAGTCTGCGTGTAGAAAAAGAAGAGGAGTCCCAGTACACATGACCTTTCCAGCCTCAGCTTGCATCAGGCTGGCTTCTGTTCCCTGTCCCTACATGGCCCAGACCCAGGGGTGGAGAAATAGAGTCCACCCCAGATGTGATAAGTGGCAAAAGCACATTGCCAAGGGGCCAGGACATGGGGGTAGAGGAATGTACCATCATTTTGCACACTGCCTCAAAACCATGCTGGGCGCGTTTCTCATTTGTGCCAATGTGCTCAACGCTACGTTCACACTGTGAAGAGCCAGGGATCTCAGGGCTGAGTTATAAAAAGTATGCCGGGGTCCAGCCGCGGAGGTGAGGCAGTAGGGCTGCAGCTGCTCTGTGCTGGAGCCCTTTGAGAAGGGCTGGGGGTTCACAGCCTGGTTCTACAGGAACATGCTAGGTGTGCCCACTATCCTGCTTGAATGTGGGGTGCCAGAGGATGGGAGTGTGAGCACCCCATCAGGGATAACTTTCTCTTTCCC
>NW_006159706.1:3163908-3174457 GCF_000334495.1 Tupaia belangeri chinensis | reverse complement strand
TCTTTCCCTCTCATGAAGGAAATAAATAAATAAACTTAAACAAACAAAAACATAAAGACACAGTGTATCAGGAAATGACAGGGCAGAGGAGAGGAAACCACGCTCTGGGACGTCCATGGCTAGGCCTTCTCAGCCGCAGAGTAGTCCTTGAACCTCTCTGGACCTCCAGTTTCCCAGCTCAGCTGAGATGGGGGTGGGGGCGCACTCCATGACGTCTGGGCTCCCTTTTGGCTCTACAGACAAACTTGCTGTACAAGTTGCAAAGAGGATGGATCTTTTCATACTGAGCCACTGAGCAGGGTGCCAGATGGATGACAGACTCCCAAGGGTAGAAGGGGTCACTGGGCCTGGGTCTGCTCTAATGGGAGACTATTACGGAAAGAGAAACCCTAGCCAGATAGCTGACAGGCCTTGACCGAGGCCTTCTCTCGGTTGAGCTTTCTGGGCATACGAACGACTCATCTGAATGGGTCAACCCCAGGGCCCACAGGTTATTTCTAAATGGTCTCTGATGGAGAGAGATGGTGGTGTCACCATGGGTCACTTCCTTGGCCCTGAATCCACATGAGTGCCTACAGTAGTGGCCGATTTGCGAAAGATGCCGTTTTCTAACACGGGCTTTCTGGTATCTCTGCTCCGTTTGGCTACGTGTTCAGCTCTTCTGTTTATACTGAGTTCGCACCATGTGAGGCCGTGCCAGGTTCCGGGACGTGTGACCTAGAAGCCCTGCGGTTTCTCCCTCAGGAAGCTAACTCTCTGGCAGGATAGATGGATGTTTACCAAATGGTCGCAGGATCAAGTGGTGACCAGGGCATGGAAGAGGAGGCGCAGAGTGGCATGGCAGGTCATCAGTGGAGGTTCGACCTGATCAAAGAAATCGGGGGCTTCCCTGAGGGAGGAAACTCGGATCTGAAGCATGAGCCCAAGTGGCCAGGCCACCTGCAGAGGCCCTGTGGTAGGACAGAGGAGTATAAATATGAGGGACTGAAAGACCCCTGACGCACGGTGAAGCTGGAGTAGGGAGAAGCCAGGTGAAGACGACTTAACCAAGGACATGGGAAGTCATGGAGTGTTGTGTGGGTGAGGTGGCACCATCTGATGGGCGGAGGAAGGACCCAGGTTTAAACAAGCCCAGTCCATTCACCCTGCAGCCATTGCCTGAGCATTCTCTGCAGCCTCGGCCTGAGGGGAAAGGTGCAGAGCCTACCCTCAAGGCACCTCCATGGGGTCTGAGTTCAGGCTGGTAGGATGGCAAGGCCGAGATCCGTCCTCCTGTCTCCATCTTAGATACCTCCCCCAGAGCCTCTGGTGTTGACGGGTCACTTTTCTTCCTACTGCAGGCCTTCAGCTGAATTTCACTGCCTCCTGGGGGGACCTGCATTACCTGGGTCTCACTGGCCTGGAGGTGGTGGGCAAAGATGGCCAGGCCCTGCCCATCAGCCTGCACCAGATCTCCGCCTCCCCCAGGGACTTGAATGACCTCCCCGAGTACACTGATGACTCCCGGACCCTGGACAAGTAAGTGTGTGCAAGAAGCAGGATTTGGGGGACTGTGTTCTGTATCTTAGACTTCAGACGCAACAATCAAATAGCATGTGTCACCTCCTCTCGGCCACCCACTGAGGTGGTCAAGCGAAGGGAGGCTTTCCAGGTCCCCAGGGTGAAAAGCAGCAGGCAGTCAAAGCCAGGTTCTCCTGCTTCCAGACCCGGCTGCGGGCAGGGCTTCCCGCACTGTGTTAAGCACGGCGCCTCTCACGCAGGAGCTGTCTGCAACCTTGGCAATGGACAGCTTTGCGTTTCTGCTTGAGCGACCCTGGCCTCTTGGGGAGGGGGTGCTGAGAGCGTCTGCTCCCCTCCTGGAGGCTGGAGGCGATTGCTGAGGAAGTCTCTGCTGCCGGCTGCGCTGCCCTTGCCCCTGCACTTGTCAGATTTCACAAGCCAGGGTTGGGTCGAGTCAACAAGGGAGCAAGCCTCAGAGACAGCATCGATCCATAGGGACCCTGTAACCCACAGCTGGCTCTGGACAGCTGTAGGGCCAGGGCACTGCCTGGAGGTATAAACAAGAGGAGTCTAGGGGAGCCAGAGGGACGGGAGTTCAAATCCCACCTCCGCCCATGCCAACTCCGTTTTTTAACCTCATCAGTAATAATTACAGTAATGATATAATAACTGATATTAAAATTGCCATTTTATGAGACTTTATTAAGTGACAGGCACTAGGCTCTGCTAACCACATTACAGGTATTCATCCATTTAAACTTCATACAGCCCTATGAAGAAAATACTATTATTACCGCTTCTTTACAGAAGAGGAAACTGAGATACAAAGATGTTAAAAACTGCCCAAAGGTCACCCAGACTAGTTAAGTGGCATGGTCATGATTTGAGTCCAGACCTGTGGGGCACCAGCACTCAGCCACTAAGTTCCTGCCTTGGTTGCCTTATCAGTAGAATGAGCCCCTGGTTGGGAGTGGGGAGGGGGATTGTCACATTACAGCTGCAACTCTCAGCCTGGCCCAGAGGCCTTTTGCGCCACCAGTGTTGGCTCCTCCCTGCTTTCCTTTAAGGTGGCCCTTAACCGTGGCCCTTATCCCCTCAGTCATGGGCTGCCCTGCCCCAACCTCTGTATCCTGGCAAGTCACTCTCCTCCATGCTTAGGTTGGAGCCCAGGGACCTGGCTCCTGGCCAGCTACAAAAGTGACCAACACAAAAGTGGCCTAGCTGTTCATCCACAGCCCACTAGCGACCATCCCTCTGGCCAGATTACCTTGTAGCAAATCCCAGGCCTGGTGGTGTCTCATGTAAATAGTTCAGTATGTAGCTCTAAACAATAAGAGGGAAAAAAAAAAAAAAAAACTCAGTGTCATTACCTTTTTTGTGTGTGCTATAGCGCATGTGCACTCTCCAGAAAGAGAGAGACAGAAAGCGAGAAATCACCTCCCAGGGGGGATGGCCACGCCGCAATCCCTTCTCCTCCATTCTCCTCTTGGGATCCTGGGCACGCATACATACGTGCTCAGCGTGAGTTTAAGCCACCGAGTCCAGGACTCGAACCATGGTCGACTATGTGGGAGTCCAGCAACATAGCCATTATACCAACTGCTGGCCCCTATTACTAGACTTTAAAAAATTGACTGTGTGAGCAGCCACGTAGTACAGTGGTTAAGTGCTGTGCATTGGGAACCAGATTCCACATGGCTGCAGTTCATATCGGCCCCTGTGCCTTGAAAAGCACAGCGGGCACACGTGCATTTGTCCTGATTCTGACACAATGGAGAGAAAAAGATTGTGGTGTGATCATATCCCGTTCTGGGTGCTCTTTTCTTTGTCTCTCTCTCTTTCTCTCTTACTTGAGCCCATGCCCTCTGGCAATTAAAAAAAAAAGGTAATGATTCTCTAAATTACCAGATATGTATCAGGTTCACTGATAGTCTCCCCACCTCGTTTTATAATTTAAGATTGTTCTCAAGACCCAGATAAGGTTCATACCTTGTGATTAGTTTATATGTCTCCTCAGCCTCTTGTAATTTCTATATTCTCTTCCATCTGTTTCCTTCTTTTTCCTTGTAAATTATCTGTTGAAGAAACCAGGCTTTTGCCCCAGGAGTC
The DNA here is from genome assembly GCF_000334495.1 of Tupaia belangeri chinensis. Classification (NCBI taxonomy): domain Eukaryota; kingdom Metazoa; phylum Chordata; class Mammalia; order Scandentia; family Tupaiidae; genus Tupaia; species Tupaia belangeri. The sequence goes on along the minus strand of NW_006159706.1, from coordinate 3,170,848 downwards.
TGGATTTTACTGGTTGTGTCTCAGTGGTATTGTGTAACCTATTACTTGACCCCTGTATTTCCGGGAAATCATCCTTAGCTCTAGAGGCCTGATTAGATTGAGGTGCAACCACAGAAACAAACAGCTGCATGGTGTCACTGTGTGTGGCTGTAGGACTTTTCTTTTCTTTTTAAACTGTAGAGCAAGTGTACTCCCATGTGAAAGAGAGAGAGAGAGGGAAAGTGAGAAAGCCTTCCCTGGAGGATGGCCATGCCGCAATTCTTCCTCCTCCATTCTCCTCTCAGGATTTTGAGCACACGCACACATGTATTTTTTTTTTTTTTTTGGAGAGGTTTTTGCTATAGGGCGCGTGCGCTCGCCAGACAGACAGAGAGAGACAGAGAGATAGAAAGCAGGAAATCACCCCCCAGGGGGGATGGCCACGCCGCAATCCCTTCTCCTCCATTCTCCTCTCGGGATCTTGGGCACGCACGCACACGCGCCCGGTGTGAGTTTAAGCCACCGGGTCCGGGACTCGAACCGCGGTCGACTACGTGGGAGTCCAGCAACATAGCCATTACGCTAACTGCTGGTCCCGCACACATGTATTTTTAAGTCACTGCCCAGGGCTCGATCCACACGATCAGCCACATGGGATCCAACTGCCTTAGCCACCGTGTCACTGGCTGACCTGGGATGTCCTGTGGATAAGCCTTTTGTGACTTTGGCAGTAGTCATCCTCGGTGGTAGACCATTCATTCATTAGGGGCTGCGAACAGTGATATTCTAGTCCTATCATTATCTTTTTTACTTATGAGAAGTTTATGGAAAAATGAAATTAAAATATGGGTTTATTTTGGTGGAAAGAATTTTGAAATCAATACATCTTCTTTTAAAAAAAAAAAACATATGCATTCTCCATGAACTTTTTGAAGACCACACATGTTGCTGACATTATTACAATAAAAGAGAATTTCCTTCAATTATTGATTAATCTGTGGTATAGTTCAAGCAGGAAAGGGAGGCCAGGCAGTGGCATAGCAATAATGCAACTAGACCCACATGGGAAGATCCTGGGTTCAAGTCCCAGGACTTCCCTATGTGTGCCAGGCACACGCATGCCCATGATCCAGGCTGGCTGAGTCTGGGGTGGCATGCAGTGTGAAGCCCCCACTAGGGATGCTTGTCTCTGCTTCTTTCTCGCTCTTGGAAGAAATAAACTTTAAAAAAAAAGAAAAGGCAGCCTAAATGCTTGATTCTCTCCCTCTCCTACCTTCTATTTATTTGTGTGTGTGTGTTTGTTTTTTAAAATAAAAAATTGTTTCACTAGCACCCTTTAAACATTTTTCTGTTTGTTTTTGAGTATCATTATAAACTCATGGGTTTAAACATACTGTGTATGAAGAGTTTTAATCCACTGCCATTTTAATGCTCATATCGTCTCCTCTTAGACACTGGGAGCTCCTGAGTCCTTTCGACGTAGTTGTCTGTGACGGCTTTCTTACCTTCTTATGTGATGGAATGTTCCAGACTCACCTTGTGTATTTCCTATCCCAGACTGGAACCAGCTACTTCTTCAAGAAACCCTAGTTTCTCGTGGTGGGAAATGGTAGTTAGAGACCATAATCTAGCCACTGGGGATGCTCACTGCTATGGAGTCAGTCACTGTTTCTGACTGTTTTATGGACAGAGCTAGACTTGATTCATGTAGATATTCTTGAGGGTGTCTGTAGGGCCTCCCCTCTGTCAGCTATAACTGCTTCAGCAGTTCTCTCTACTCTCCAAACTGGGCAGAACTTGCTGTGGAGGCAGCTCCATTTCTAAAACAAAAAGGTAATTGCTTTTGGAAGGAAATAGAAGGTTCTCTAGTGGTAGTCCTCAATCAGCTTAGTTCCACACACACCCCAGTGTTGAATTGCTGAATTTCCTCAGTTTTAAGATGCCAGCGATTGTAAGACACATCATCCATCAATTTAATAACAGCCTTTTAGAGAAAAAAGAAACATTACCTCCTTGGATGAACACTTAGATTGTAAAATTTATTCTAAGCCCAAAACTTTGAAATGTAAAAAGAAAAAAAGAAAGTTTATTTTATAATCTAGGATGTGGCAACAGCCTGAGTTTCTCTAGCATGGCAACCTCAAGGTCATCAGGAGTCCGGGAGGCTGGAGTAGGGGAGGCTCTGAAAAAGGTAGGGATTGCTAAAGCCAACAACTGAGCCACTGTTTCTGGGTCTTTGGGGGCAGTATAATCACATGGGCCAGAGCCACAAGGACAAGGCCCTGAGGTCTGAGCTGAGGCATGCTGGGCACAGGGCGGTCCGTGGCCCCTGTCTCTTGGGGACAAACAGACGCAGAGTTGGGAGGCTGAGGCTGGATGTCCTAAGCAGGGGACCTAGACACTAGCAAGAACTGAGCTGACAAGTTCCCAACAGTGTATGGGAAGAGCTAAAGGATGCCAGGGGGTTCCTCCTCCTAATGGTTGAGGTTCCCTGGGACACCCAGGCTGTGTGGTTACAATGCGTGGCCTGGTCAGACTTGGTCCCACAAGGTCACCTGGCCCTTTTTGGACTTGTCCTAAGCCAAGAGCTGCCAAGTTCAAGTTCACCTGGGGCTTTAGTATCCCATGTGGTTATACTGCCCCCAAAGACCCAGAGACAGAGGCCCAGCTGTTAGCCTTCACAACCCCTGCCTTTTCCTGAGCCTCCCCTATTTCAGCCTCCTGGACTGCTGGTGACCTTGAGGCTGTGTCACTGGGAGAAACCCAGGCTGTTGCCACTTCCTAGATTGTAAAATAAACTTTAGTATCTCCTCTAGCACAAGAGAGAAGGCTGGACCAGCAGGTGGTGTGGTGGCTAAGGTGCTGGACACTCCCAGATGGCCAACCATGGTTCGAGTCCTGCACCGCATGGCTTGCTTTCTTACTTCCTCTCTCTCTCTCTTTCGCTCTGTCTGGTCAAATTAAATGAATGAATAAATACAACTAAATAAATAATTCTTTAAAAAAAAAAGAAGGGAAACTCTTTCTTCAAAATATGCCCTAATCGTGTTGGGTAGATTCACTTTACAAGCTATAGTGATGTATAGTGATTGAATGTATAAATTAAATTTTTTTAAAAAGTGCCCCAAGAGGGACAACAAATGGCATGGTGGTTAAGGGATTAGAATCCCACATGGCTAATTATGGTTTGAGTCCAGACCTGGCAGCTTAAAAATCATGCTGGGCATGTGTGCATGCATGCTCAAAATCCTGAGAGGAGAATGGAGAAGGGATTGTTATGTGTCCATCGCCCCAGGGGGTGATTTGTCAGCTTTTCTCTCTCTCTTTCTCTCTGGTAAGTGCACCCGCCCTATGGCAAACACAAACAAACAAACAAACAAAAATGTCCTAAGGTCAGTAGAGCAAATTTACAGAAAGTTTAGAAAAGAGAGAGAAAAAAAAAATTCTTCTCCTGTCCCCTATGGCCCCAATATGTTTTTCACTCTCATGTAATCTGATTGTCTTCATTTTGCAGCAGTACATCCAACATCACTGCCATCCTGTTATGGCAGCAGCCTTGAGAGCACCCTGCTAAGCACAGGGTAACTTACTTAGTCATTTCCCCATTCAGAGATTTTTTTTTTTTTTTGACCAATGTAAATAACACTGCAATGAATATCTTTGTGCAGATAGCCTTTCCAACTTGTTGAGAAAATATTCCTTAGGGAGGAAAAAAGGACCAGAAATGGCATCACTGGATTGGTTCAAAGATTCTGAAAAGAAATACATTTTCCTCTCCTTATTTTTAGCCCTGGTGCTTGCTCTTCTCTCCGCACTGTAACAGCATAGGCCGGTCTTCTTCCCTTTTTAAAAATGTTCATCTAGTTCATAGATGAGAGATGGCTCCTCACTGTTACTCTAATTTGTCACGCCTCCCCTTAATGAGCCTGATCCAGCCAGGGTAGGCCAGGCAGGGGGCTGAGTGGGTGTAGGGCCTGCTGTGTCACCTCCCCTGTGACAGCTGTGCCATCATGCCACTCTGTCCCCATTGCATGCAGGTTAATTGATGGAGCCAACATCACCATGCAGGATGAGCACATGTGGCTGATCCCCTTCTCGCCGGGGCTGGACCACGTGGTCACCATCCGCTTTGACAGGGCCGAGAGCATCGCAGGCCTGCGCTTCTGGAACTACAATAAATCTCCCGAGGACACCTATCGAGGGGTAAGCCGGGGAGCAGCGACCATGCTCAGTCCACTGTCAGGGAAACGCACCTTGATGAATGGCTGGCGTGGCTGCCGGAGAGGAGCATAAATCCTCCAGAACTTTCCAAATGGAGCTGGGGTTACATCCAAGGAGAGAGCGAACTGCTGTTTGGAGCTTCGAACAGCAAATGCAGACTGAAGAACCGGGGGCGGCTGGCGAAACTACACGTCCTGTTTCCTCTGGTGCTGGGGGGTCATCAATAGGCCCCACCCCAATCCATCCCGATTGGTTCTGGCCTGGATGTCTATCAAGCGCTTAAGCAGCCGGGCCTGTGCCAAGAGGGCTTCATGAGCATTCGTCATTTCATTGGCTCGTCATCACAGCCTCTGGGTGTCATTGCCCCCATCTCTTCAGGGTTTTAAACTGAAGTTCAGAAAGGTTTGGTTACTCATGTGAGGTCACACAGCTTGAGATCCCATCCAGGTCTGCCAGGCTCGGAGCCCACTCTGTCATTTCCACACTGAGTTCTTTTCTTACTGGCTGTGAAAAAGCAGGGGGCCTCTAGAATGAGGAAAAGAACATCAGAAGAGCCCCTTTCTTGGGGGACGGCGAATGAAGACACTAGTTCCCTCCCATCACACAAATGTGGTGGTAAGGCCACTGAGATTACAGCACCAGAGTTAGGACCCTTTCAGGAGGGCCTGAGTCTGAGGCTCAGCTCTGAGCCTACCAGCTCTTAGCCCTTTCCTTAGGCCTGTTTTGTTGTTTTGGGGATGAGAAGTGGGTAATACCTGTCTCAGGAAGTTTGGTGTCAGCAATGCCACACAAAAATGGACCAAGCCAGGCCCAGAAGGGAGAGATGCAGAGAGATGGAGACTGGGTCCCAGTGCCAGCCATGTCTGATCACTCGGCCTTGGGACCTGTGATCCCAGACAAGGGCCAGTTACCCTCCATGCCCAGGTCCACGTGCCCAGTGGCTGACATAGAGGGGTTCCAAAATGGGGAGGGGACGAAGGGCCTGGGAACACATGAGTTATCCCTGAGACCAGGAGCAGGGCCCTGCTGTATTCCCAAAGAGGAAGTTCTGCCTGTCCGATCAGCACCAGGCATGTGGGCTAAGGTGTCAAGGAGCCCTGATTCCAAAATCTATAGTCAGAGAGATGGTGCTCCCTGCCCCCTCTGCCCACTACCACCCCCTGCCCATAGCACCGGTAGTGGTTGAGACACCTCAGATTCTGCTACAAGAGCTTTGACAGTTGTAGGCAGATCCTGGCCAACTGGCCGGAAGACTGGCCCAGAACAGGAGCACCCACTGACGCAAATCCTCGTGAATCCGGCAAGCTCTTAGTAAGCACCTGTGTGTTCCAGGCCCCCAGGCAGATGGAGAGATGGTCCAGCTGGGGTTTCTGCCACGGCGAGAGACCCAGAGACCACCGAATGCATTGCTAAGGAGTACATGCCCTCCACGGGGGAGCTGAGGTGTGTTGTGTGAAATATTTAGTTTTCTGGGTCCAGGCCTCTAAAGTTAGAGACTGCCTGAGACGCAGAATGAAGATTTCCTAAATTTTTTTTGAAAGTTTAGGTAATAAAAAATAAAATAGAATTTCCCTTCCAAGGCCAGGAGCCAGAAGGAGGGGAAAAGGAGTCTCTGAGAAAAAAGGAGTACCAGAGAGAGTCCAGTTATATCCCCTCCCGCGCTGTGATTGATGAGGAAGTTGCCGTGCCTTCACCTCAGGTCTGTCTGCTCAGACCTCACTATTTACCTACGACAGAGCTGGGCTGAGAAAGAACAGGGAGTGGCTCGCCCTGCCCCAGGGAAAAGCACAGGAGGGCTGCTGACATGTGAGCCACGGTCCGAAGAAGCAATGCCACGCTCGCCCTTGCGGAGTGCATGCTTTGTGCCAGGCACTGTTCTGGACACTTCACTTCACATACGTCAACTCTCTACGATGTCTACGATGTCCGTGTAACAGATGAGGTCATTGAGGCCCAGCTAAGTTCAGTAACTTGCACAGCTGCTACTGAGGGGCGTTGGAGCTGCATCCATGCCCTGCAGCCATGTCAGCCGCTCTGGCTGTGAGGTGGGTAGAGCTTGGTAGACTCACGCTGTTCCCGAGCGTGGACTATGTGGAGTGTATGAACGTGCCCACTGGGGCAGGGGGCAGAATCTGCCATCTTCCCAGGACCCAGCGCAGTGGCTGCCATGGAGTAGAAATGGCACTGAGAAGTGGACCCGGGCCAGGTGGTCTGGTCCTGGAAAAAGGCCAACCCCTGCTATTTCTCCAGCCTGGGGACTCTGCAAAGACTCCATGGTCAGTACCAGCTGCCAGCAGTGCCAGTCACATTGGCTGGCACTGCCTCCCCCGTACCGGCTTCCTCTCTTCAGGCATGTTACTGCTTTTGTTTGTCAGGCCAAAGTCGTCCACGTCTCCCTGGATGGCTTGTGCGTCTCTCCCCCAGAGGGCTTTCTCATCCGGAAGGGACCAGGCAACTGCCACTTTGATTTTGCTCAAGAAATCCTCTTTGTGGACTACCTACAGCCTCGACTGCTGCCCCAGCCGGCCAGGAGGTGAGGGGGTGCATCGCGTGCTTCTCAAGGGGCTCTGAAGTGTAGACCTAAAGGATTTTGAAATGATGATCAAACGCCTTGCTTTTCAACTGGGCCATTTTCTAAAGCTCAGCCAACCCTCTCCGGAAGCCTGTGGGATGTGCCCGCCTTGTCTGGGCTGTTTGGGTTTTCACAGTCTGGAGTGCTTAAGATTTTAAATGCTTCGTT
>NW_006159706.1:3162987-3163674 GCF_000334495.1 Tupaia belangeri chinensis | reverse complement strand
TAATTGTTTCGTTGCGCTTCCTGCTGAGAAGAGGCTCCAGCCTGCCTCCATTCCAGCTATGCCCGCTGGCGGATTGGGGAAGGGCCTTCCTTCTGTTGTTTCTGTGTTCCTGATTTAGCAAGATTCAAAGAGAAAAATAGAGTCTAGCGTTTCATGGATTCGCTGGGATTTCTCGGCCCCAGTCTCAGCTGCATTAAGTTCATAACAATTTGTAAATGCCACGTTAAGTTTACTCATTTAAACCCCCTGATGTCCAAACGCCAGAGGCCAAGCTCTCAAAACAAAATGAGTTTCCCTCCATAGCCAGATCGTTCCTTGGGCCGGTCACTGGGAATAGTCACTTAATTATTACATTGCCCTTCAAATTGGAGAAAACCAGGCCAGGGCTGGAGGGCACTGGCTCCCGGACCAGGGAGCAAAGCCCAGGGGGAAGCCTCTGCAAAAGGAGAGAACTGCCCCTCCTGGGCCTGCTGGGTGCCATGTGCTCTGTATTCGTCCTGTGGGGAATCCTTGCAACCACGTGTGAAGTAGGATTTATTATACCCATTTTACAGGTGTGGGGACTGGCCCTGGCCGGTGAAGCCCTTTGCTTGATTGCAAAGCCAAAGCTTTCAGGGTCCACCCACCTTCCACCTTCCTCCTCTCTCTCTCTCTCTCTCTCTCTCCCCACCCAGCCCCACCCTCTAG
>NW_006159706.1:3153466-3162676 GCF_000334495.1 Tupaia belangeri chinensis | reverse complement strand
ACCTCACTCTTTCACATATACATGCACATTCTCTACCTGGATAAAGGAAAAAAAAAAAAAGGAAAAATATATATATATCTTAAGGATGGTCTTATAGCATGGCAGTTAAAATACTGTGCATAGGGAGCAGGATCCCACATGACATGGTTTAAATCCTAGCTCCAATGGCTTAAAAAACATGCAGGCATGGTTTATGCTTGCCCAAAATCCTCACAAGAAGAAATAGAAGAAAAAGGTCTGCAGCATGACCAGGAACCACGGTCTCAGCCTCAGTCTGTCTCAGTTTCTCTCTTTCTCTCTCTCTTCATAGTCTCAGTCTCTCTCTCCCTCTCTCTCTCCCTCCCTCTCTCCCTCCCTCTCCCCCCCCCCCCCCAGCCCCACCCTCTAGCCCCTGTGGCTGCTTCCTGGGCGAATACCAACCGCCCAGCTCCTTCCCACCTCAGGCCTTGATGCTGCTGCTCCCTCCTTGAAAGCTTAGCTCTGACTTTTCCCATCACTGCTCCTCCAAGAGGCCTTCCCAGGTCACCCACCTGAGGTAGCCTGTCCCCCACTGGTCACTGTGCCCATCCCTGTCATGGGATAGCTCTCAGCACAGGGTGGACTCTCCTTGCTTGTGGGAGGCAGTGGAGTGGGGTAGTTAAGAGGGTGGGCAGGGTGCTAGACAGCCTCGGGTTGGGTACCCACCGCCTGGCCCTGAGCAAGTGGCTGTACCTCTGTGTTCCAGTTTCCTCAGTCGCAGCCCAGGGACATGAAAGCACCACCTACTAGGTCGTGTCAATCAGCAAGGTCCGAGAACCCTGGCTACTGGCACGGCCTTGCGCCTGCGCTGGCTGCGTCCTCTGCGGGTAGGGCCTCATCTGTTCCCTGCTGCATGCAGGGAACGCTGAGCGGCCGTAGCCCTCAGTCTGTTGTCCAGGAACATCAGGGAACGACGGGCCAGTGCCTCTGCCGTGCCGAGCTTCACAGTGCCACTTGGTGTTTTTCAGGGTGGACACGAAGAGCCTAGAGCGCGCAAGTATGGACTATGAGGCACCCCTGATGCCTTGCGGCTGTATCCTCCTCCCATCTGAAACCCACTCTGCACCGAAGGGGCCTGGCTCAGAAAGCCACAGCTGTAGTGACTAGAATGGCGTGCGGGGGAACAAAGGCAAAGGGTGGGCGACTCCGGGCCCTCCAGTGCACAGGCGCTGCTGCTGGACTGGGGCAGCACCGCCACCCACGGCTCGCGCCCACAGGCAGGCTGAAGTCACAGGAGGCAGCACCCAGGACTCCAGCTGGGCGGGGCTGGAGAAGCTGGAACTGACCCCAGGACTAGACCGGGGGCTGTCCTTGGAACCAGGCAGGGGAGAGGTGGAGGTAAGATAGCTCCAGCCTCCCGGGCCCTTCCTTCCCGCGGCCCAGCACCGCCGTCAGTGCAGGCCTGCCTTAGCTCAGTCCTCACTGCAGCCCCACGAGGGGTCCCTATGCCCGTTCCACAGCACAGAACCTGAGGCCCACAGAGGCTGTGTAACTTGCCCAAAGGTACAGCTGGGAAGGGGAGTGGCTCAGGCAGTGAGCCCAGGCAGCCCAGCCTTGAAGGCCACTCACTAGCTAGCCTGTTCTACTGGAAGGACAGCCTCTGGCCATGGCCTGCAGGCCTCCTGCCCCTTCTCAGCCTGCCTGCCCTGCCTGCCCCTGGGAGTGCTGGGGACGGGCAGAGGACAGGGCTGAGGAGGGGCTGCATGCCCAGCTGAATGTGGGGGGCTTAGCGTGGTGGGTCACCCTAACATGGCGCATCCTCCTGATGTGGTAAAGCTCACGTGTCCCCCCCTCTTAACTCCCTGCAAACTTGAAAGGCATGGAGGAGGGAACAGATGCTCTGTCACCTTACAACCAAGGAAACTGAGGCATGAGAAAGGACACTGATTCGTTCAACTTCAAACAGTGAGTTTGCAACACAGTTTCCCCATACTCCTGCTCCCTGAAGAGCACCCTCCTCCTGACCTGTCTCCTGGGGCCTGGAGAAAGGTTTGAAATTCTTGAAACACACACACACAGAGTTTAAATTAAAGATGCCACATATATTCTGATAGATTTTCAGCTCACTGAGAGAAAAAAATATTTTTTCTCTTTCATCAATATAAACCAAAAATAGTCACTCTTATCTTTGTCATAGTTTTATTCTGTTCTCCAAAAAAGTATGCCTTCTTTTCCTTAATAATATCTCCCAGTCATTTTCCAGTTCCAGCTCCTGACCAGCTGGGGTGACCCCTATTACATCGGTCTCACGGGCCTGGAGCTGTATGACGAGCGGGGAGAGAAAATCCCCTTGTCGGAAAACAGTATCCTTTCTAGAACAGAAGGGCTTCCTCCTGGTCTGAAGGGAGCGCGGGGTGGTCCGGAAACGTCACGTCGCAGGAGCCTGGAGTGTGCAGGGAAGTGTCCATCTCGGAACCACAGCCTGGTGTTGAAAATGCCACAGGGCTTCACTTTTAGTCAGATGCCCTGCTCTTGGCGTGGTGGGGGGGAGGCAAAGAACAACTCCCAGCCCCGCTTGCCAACCCTTCAAGGGAGCTGGGAGAGGCTGCAGCTCCCCTCTCAGAGACCATGGGGACTTTGGATTCCCAAGGCCCTGATAAGGTCTGCAGAGAGAAGCCTTTGTGTCCTGAGTTTATTAACCATGGAACCCTTTGCTCATCGTATGCCCATGTCAGGATTTGCAAAGTGTTAGACCGGAGAGTTTTGAAATATTTAAATCAGTTGCCAATATTTTTTTTAAAGATTAGGAGGTTTCACGTGGAAACCCCCATCTCTAGCTACATTTGAGAAACTGGGGACACAGGCCCATGGTCCTGCATGAGGGCGAAGGCCTATGTACCTGCTGCCCTCTTGACCTCACTCTCCACATTCTTCCCTATTGCCATCTACCAGGACCCCAAAGCGTACCGTTAATATCTACTGAGGCCTTGCTCTGGGCCAGGGCCTTGTCACGTGGCACCTCACTTGCCCTCACACAGCCTTGTGAAGCGAGTGCTTCGTGATCCTCTCTTACACATGAGCAGCCAGAGACACAGAGAGGCTGAGTAATTTAGTTGAGGTCACACAGCCAGCGAATCTGGCTCTCCAGAGAGCTTTCCTGCCTCTGTTTTATGTAACCTGTCTGATCCCTCTAGTCTCTTGAATCTCTGATCCCTGACAACACTTAGGGAGATGGCAGGGCAGGTGAAACCCTCTTGGTAAAATCAATGCCCTGCATCTGTTAGGGGTCCCCGGGGCCCAGTGGAATCCTTTCCTGCCTTCCCCTACCACCCTCCTTCACTGGGATGAATGATGCTTGATGTTTTTCATGGTGGTTAGTCATTCCTCAGATGCGTAAAAGGCCCCATCGACTTTACCAAGATGGTTCACATCTGGTGTCCTCTGAGATCCTCACTTCAGTTTTGGGGCATGGGGCTTTACACCCATTTTACAGATGAGAAAACAGGCCCAGAGCTGGCACGTGACTTGCCCAAACCTGGAGCCTGGGCTCGGCAGAGGCGCATTAATTCCCCTCGGTTGAGCAGCGATGGCTGGGTCAGGCTGCCCTGGTCCTTCCATCATGGCTGGCAGACAGCTGCCATGGTTGTCATCTGCCACAGTGGAATCCAGCCATTACCCTTCCCAGAGAAAGGCTCTGCGGAGTGCTCGCCACGCTCCAAGGTGGCAGCAGCCGTTTCTGCTCCCACCTCTTGCTTCTGTTCCGGGAAGCACTTCTCTCTCAGCCGGCCCTTCTGCGTGTTTTCCTGCCTGCTATGCTTAGACGAGCCACCCCTCGGACCCCACACTCCCCTCGGCCCTGGATCATGTCTGATTTAGCTGTCACTTCTCTGGCTGCCCAAAGCAGCGGGGCTGCAGTGTCACCAGCTGCGGTGTCCACTCCCTCCACCCCATGTCACACCATCAGCATGACGGGGACTGGCAGCCCCGAGGGCAGCCCACAGAGCAGAGCACACGGCATGTGAGTTATGGCAGCTTAGACACCTCCTCAGACATCGCCGCCTTCCCGGACAGCGTCAACTCCCTGGAGGGCGTGTGTGGGGACGTCCGGACTCCCGACAAGCTCATCGACCAAGTGAACGACACCAGCGACGGCAGGCACATGTGGCTGGCTCCCATCCTGCCAGGCCTGGTGGGTTTCCAGGGCTGGTGGCCGTGGTGGTTCTGGGCAGGTGGCGGGGAGGGGGAACTTCCGTCCTTGGTCTTAGTGCTGCATCGCTCTTCCAACCGAGTTAATTCCTTGGAGGTGTCTTTGCTGACGTGCCTGATGGGGTCAGCTCTTCCAGCCAGCGGTTCTTTCTCCTGGCCCCGGAGGTGGTTTCTGTAAGAGCACACCATGGGAGTCTGCAGCCAGGAACCCCAGGCAGTAGGCTTCAGAGCAGGGCAACCCAAGTCCCTGTGGGCATCTCTCTCTGGTTCTCTTTTCTGCCTCTGCTTTGCTTTTCTTTGTTTTTCAGTTTTGGTTGTTTTTCTTTTTTAACTTCAAAAACAATTTCTTTATCTTATTCGTGACAGAGAACACGTGTGCACACATGAGAGGAAGAAAGAGAGAAGCATCCTCAGAGTCTTAGCACACTGCAGCCCCCCTCCCACAGCCCCGCAGCCTGTCACCATCTCAGGCAGAGAATTTCCGCGCCAGCCTGGTCTGACCCCACAGTCCGCCATGTGGCTGCCGGCACTGCAGTTCAGTCTGCTGCTCGGCCACTAGCCTGAGCCCCGCCCCCCTCCCTCTGGACCCCATCCTCTCCCACACTCACTTCTTCCGCTCCCCCCCTGTGTCACTGGGCTTGTGACCCTGGCATGGCCACCAGCCTCTTTCTAGCCCCAAATCCGCCTGGTTAGCTCTTCCATCCAACACACTCAGTCTCCCACATCTTGAACCTGGACGTGACTCTGCTTATCTTTTTGCTCCCAGCCTCATGGTGAGGTGGCTGTGGGCATGGTCAGTCGTGATGGAGAGCTGGAGGGGGACCAAGGAGTGGGACGGGTGGGTTTAGTACCTGCTGGCCCCCCACCCAGGGGCCAGATGCTGGACAGAGATGCGCAGTGCAGTCTGGGGCAGCCATCTGACCAGTGGCTTGTCCCCTCCCCGCCCCCCACGGGGCTGAAAGGGAGATAGGAGGTATGTTTTCCTCTCAAAACATCCTAGGCCCAGCCATGTGTGCAGGTGGCAGGGGGGTGCAGGCGGCAGGGTGCCACTGCACAGAGCTAGAGCCTGATGGCCCCAGTTTGGATCCCAGGTCCACCTGCACATTCCAGACCACCTGTTGGTGCACCACGCATGGTCCTGGCTGGCTAGAAGGCTGGGGTAGGGAGGTCACTGTGTGGCAACACCCCGTCAAGGGTATGTGTGTGTAGAAATAAGTAAATAAAACTCACCAGAACTGCAGCATCAGCAGTTCTATGATGCTTTCCAAAGGCCACCCCCAAATCAGGCCCCCAGTGAGGGTCCATCAGCTCCTCTTGGCTCTGCCAGCCCCGAGCCCAGCTCACCCCCCGCACGGGGGAGCACTTAGCTCCAGGAGCCCTCAAACGCCGGCGGCCAGCAGGCGTTCGCCACCATCTGTCACTGGAAGGCCTCTTGGCATGTGGCAGCATCTCCGGCTGCTGCTCTCCCAGCTAGACTCAAACCTTTGTGTCTGCCCGAGCCCCACAGCTAACCAAGTTTGAGGACCCTCATCCTGACCTTCATGGTTTCCATGGCACACCCAGGGGGCCCAGCCTCCCCACAACCCCCCCTCCCACCCCACCTCTTCTTGGGGCATTCTGGGTATGGCCACAGGCCAAGAACCAGGGCTCAGGGCCCCACCGAGGCTGCAGCCCAACTCGGACTGCATCTTTCTTTATTGAATCTTTAGGGGCACGAGGGGTCCCTAATATGTGAGGGTCTTTGTTGAGACTGGGGCAGAGAGGAGGCTGCCAGGGCTGCTGGGCCACCCTTCACTAGCTGATTCTGCCATGCTGATCAGGACACCCCCCTCACCCCAGCAGACATGAAAGACATGCTGCAATTACCCAGCGGTGCCTTGAGGGCCTCCGCTTTGCTTTTCATTTGCTATTCAGGGAGAGAAAAGGACGGGCAGGGGTCAGGACCAGTCAGATCGCCTGGGGCTGGTGCTCCTCCACTCCAGCACTAGGGACTGTCCCTTTGGCCCATAGAGCCCCAGACTGTTTCTGGGCCTGACCTGGGGCAGGCGGAGGGTGTTCTCAGTTCTTCACTGGTATTCAAATGAGGGCCACGCCAGGCCCAAGGAAACAGGCCCTCCAAGAGCCAGCTCAGCGGTTTGTTGCAAACGCAGCCACACGTGACCTGACTTGAGATGGGCTTTGAGGAGATGGAAGCAGTGGCAGAACTCCAGGCTGGCCGATGTGGGCAGGCACTGCGTCGGGCACCCCCAGGCACCCCAGGCCCACGCCTGGCAGCGCCAGCCCAGCCAAGCGCCTCTGTTTCCAAACATGCCTGTTTTAATTAGCTCTGTTCTCTGACAGGTAAACCGGGTCTATGTGATTTTCGATCTGCCCACCACCGTGTCAATGATCAAACTGTGGAATTACGCAAAAACACCCCATCGAGGGGTGAAGGAGTTTGGCGTGAGTACTTATTAGCTGGGTTTTGGAGATAATTACGCTCGTTGGTAATTAGGCCACCGGCAATGATCATTTGTCGCAGTTTGATTTACTTCTCTCTGTTGCAACCTTAGACGCAAAGCCTGGTCCTCAGATGTGGGGAAATTTGCCACCCAACTGAGAATTCAAAACCTCCCCGGAGTGATCTGAATCGGCATCCTGAACAAATATTCATAGGAAGCGCCTTTGCTTTCCTCTTTTCCCCGACTGGTGGGGAGAGCAGGGAGCCTGGGGCCAGAGACCTGAGTTTGCCTCCCAGCTAGTGCTTATTTAATTATTATTGGTTTGTTTTTTGGGGGAGAGGTTTTTGCTATAGGGTGGGTACGCTCACCAGAAAGATGGAGAAAGAGAGACAGAGAGGCAGAAAGTGAGAAATCACCCCTCGGGGGGATGGCCGCACCGCCATCCCTTCTCCATTTTCCTCTTGGGATCTTGGGCACGCATGCATACGCACCTGGCGTGAGTTTAAGCCACCAGGTCCAGGACTCGAACCGTGGTCGGCTACATGGGAGTCCAGCAACATATCCATTACGCCATCTGCTGGTCCCAGTGGTAATTTAACCCTTGGAGCTTCAGCTTCCTAATCCACAAGATGGGGCTAATGGCACAGGCCTTTCCCGCAGCTGGGACACCTGGCAGGCACTTGGTGGTGACACGCGTGTCCAGAGGAGAAAGCCTTGGCTCAGAGCAGTTACGTGCTTTGCTTGAGTCAGTGTGGCAGGAAGCAGGGTCGTCCATCAGCCTCTCCTCTGTGTCCTCCCAGCTCCTGGTGGATGATCTGCTCGTGTATAACGGGATTCTAGCCATGGTGAGCCACCTGGTAGGGGGCATCCTGCCCACGTGTGAGCCCACGGTGCCCTACCACACCATCCTCTTCACCGAGGACACTGACATCTGTCATCAGGAGAAGCACACTGCCATCAGGTGCGTCCCCAGCCTGCCCCACAGCCCCCGCCCCAGCCCTGACAAGGCCCAGCGGCGGGGACATGTGTCTGGAGCCTGATCGAATCGCCTGTCGCCTCCCCCACAGCAACCAGGTAGAGGATCAGGACGTCCAGCTGATGAATGAGAACCAAATCATCACCACTTCAAAAAGGAAGCAGAGTACCGCTGACCAGGGTCAGTGCACCTGCCCAGAGAGGCCCGCCTTGGGGGTTAAGTCTGAACAGAGCCAAGCTCCTGGCCCGGGAGCTGGCGAGGGGCTGCCAGGGAGACACACGGGTCGTCGCCATCTTCCCGTGGGCACCTGGTGGTGCGGCTTTCTGTAAGCCAAGTGCTGTGTGTCCGGGAGGGGAAGAGGCTTCACGGGCAACAGCCTGTTTGTCCTGTCCCTGGAGAAACCAGTGGAGGATGCCCAAGGTGAGGGCTTCCTGGAAGAGGTGATGTTTGAGCCGGATCCTAAAGGGTACAAGACGCGTGCCAGGCAGCTCAGACAAAGGCCTGGAGGTTGGCGTAGCAGAGCTGACTTGCAGAGGCAATGGGCCAGCACGCCAGGCACCCCGAGCTCAGTGCTGGTCTCCAAGGGCCTGTGGCAGCCCAAGTAGTTTGGATTTTGCCCTGAGGGTGTGGGATTTGAGGGTCTGGTAACTCTGGTCTCTCTGTGCTCTGTCTTGACAGCCTTGCGCCCCAAAACCTGCATAAGCGAGAAGGAGACGACGAGGCGGTGGCGGTGTTAACTGGCCAGGTCGGGGCTGGTCACAATGCCATGTCCCCTGCCCTCCATCCTCAGCGTTGACTAGCTGGGACTCTGCAGCTGGAAGAGAACCTCAGTGTGGGGTGGGAGGGAGTCCTTGGGGGAGAAGGGACTCGAGATGACAGTCGTGGGACCTACGGGAGTGACAGGAGGGTGTCAGTGGACCGCTGGCAATTCCCCAAAGTTGTGGGCGGGCCACAGGGAGCCCTGGACACTGGCTCCGTGCCTCTCCTGTGAGGTCCGACAAAGCAGGGTCTGTGCCCACTCAGTCCTGGGCTGAGCCTGACTTGGGACAGGGCGATGAGGTGGGCTGGGGAGGTCTCTTGTCCAACTTTCTTAGGGACCAGAGCTTGACTCAGCTGGGCAGGGGAACACCAGGCCACACACCCCAGCACTGCACGTACTGGGTGAGGGACTCTGCCTTCAGTGGCCCAGGCCGAGGCCGACACCCCCTCCCCTGCACACCCTCCCTTGCTTCAGTGGAGTGGCTCCCTGGGCCCAAACATCAGGTTCCTGTCACAGTCCCTCTCGCGCTGTCCCAGGTCCCACTTAGGCCCAGTTGGGTAGGAGGGGCCTGAGGTACGCTGCTCCTCCAGGAGCGTCTGGCCTCCGGTCAACTCTGAGAAGGGATCAGCCAGTGGTGTGGGCCCTGTGAGCGAAGGGAGTGAGTTGGAGCCACCTGCATCTGTCAGCTCTGGCATGTGGGGCCCACCCTGGCCCCAGGGCGCCACCTCTGGTTGCTGCCCGGCCCAGAAGGGATGTGGACAAGCCAGCAGGCTGGCAGCTTCAGAACCCAGAAGGCTGGCAGAGCCCACAGAGATGCCCTCTGGGTGCTAGGGTGGGGGAAGGACCACATCCCTCCCTGGAGCCCAGAC
>NW_006159706.1:3147439-3153129 GCF_000334495.1 Tupaia belangeri chinensis | reverse complement strand
TCCCCTCACCCTTGGGCTTTGCCTCACGGAAGGCGGTCCTCACCGCGCTCCCCAGCCACGTCCCTCCATCTGCTGGAGGACTTGGGGGGCTTGTTTCTTTCCTGTCCGTGCCCTCATGTCCTTGGAGCCAGGCAGTGAGGTTCTCGAGGCCCAGGCCCCCACCCCCTGCCTCTCTCAGCTGCTCGCCAGCGAGGTGGAAACGTGCCTTGCACCCCCAGCCGAGCAAAGCCCAGAACGCATCTATTTCCATGTATGTAACAAGCTCAGATCAGGGAGAGGACTTGGGGGGCTTGTTTCTTTCCTGTCCGTGCCCTCATGTCCTTGGAGCCAGGCAGTGAGGTTCTCGAGGCCCAGGCCCCCACCCCCTGCCTCTCTCAGCTGCTCGCCAGCGAGGTGGAAACGTGCCTTGCACCCCCAGCCGAGCAAAGCCCAGAACGCATCTATTTCCATGTATGTAACAAGCTCAGATCAGGGACCTAATTGGTTTCCCAGTGGTGGGTAATTTCTCGTTCCAAATATTAATCCGTTGTTTTCCTGGCGCCCGGCCCGGCCCCGCCGCGGTACTGTACTCCAAGTGCGTTCCTATGCAACCGAGAGCCCCAGCAAATACTTTATGAGCTTTGCAGCCTCTGCGCGAGCGGCTATGCAAATGCGCTTTTCATTTGGAGCGCGGGGCTGATGTGAAGATAAGAATTGTTTCTCCCGGAGCAGATCCATCATTTCTGTAGCTCCCAGGCCCCCGGCTCCTCTGCTCAGATGCCAGATGTGGCAAGCCCCTCCAGCGCCTCTCCCTCTGTCTCCCAGGAGAGCGGCCGCAGGGGGCAGTCGGGGGCTGCTCAAACCGACTAAGCAGAGCCAGTGCCCTGGCTTTAAAGGGAGCCCCAGCTTCCCATCCCCCCGCCAGGCGTGGGTATGGGTCAGATTTGTCAGGGAGACGGCACAGACACTACAATCCCAGAATCTGTCGATGTTTATAATAATTGTACGTAACATGCAATTTAGGAGGCATTAACAACACCGTACAGGCATTAACTCTAAAATAAATTTCTATTTTTTTCTCTTGCAAAAATCAATAAAAGATGTTATTAAGAATGCCGTCTGATGCACTGGGTTTGGGGTCGGGTGGAGGGAGCTGTGCTGCCTCCAGGACTGAGTCCAGTCCAGCTGAGG
Source organism: Tupaia belangeri chinensis (assembly GCF_000334495.1). Lineage (NCBI taxonomy): Eukaryota > Metazoa > Chordata > Mammalia > Scandentia > Tupaiidae > Tupaia > Tupaia belangeri. The sequence goes on along the minus strand of NW_006159706.1, from coordinate 3,151,959 downwards.
CTGCTGGGTGAGCGCCCCCTCCGAGAGTCCCTTTCCCCACCTGCAAACGGGGTCAGGATCCTGGCCCAGGGGAAATGGGGTTGTCACGCCATATAAACAGATAATAGTAGCCCGTACATATAAAGTGGTTATTACGTCCCTGGCACTGACTCACCTGAGCCACACAACCACCCCTTAGGGTAGGCACTGTTGTTAATCTCATTTTGTAGCTGAGGGAGCAAAGCACGGAGAGGTTGTGTAACTTTCCCGGGAAACACAGCTTCGGGAGCGATTAGTCAGCACACATCCCAAGATAACTGCCGAAGAGTGGGTGGTAACCCTATAGGTCTTCAAGCCTGGGGCTCCTCGTCACCGTGTTTGGATCCTGGAACACAGCCCCCAGGTGCCTGATGCCTGGGCCTCCTTCGGGGGTGAGCTGGCGCTCTTGGCTTGTGGAGAGAGCACAGATGGGAGGAAGGTTTGGTTGAAGGTCGGAACTGCAGTGTAACGCCAGCGATAGCACTGGCACCAGGTGAGAGGGTCCTTGAGCACCCCCACCTCCCTCTGCAGCCAGGGGGAGAGGCCCAGCCTCAGGCATGGAGGGAAAATGGCAGCCCCCCTGGCAGGCATCCCTCAGGCCCTTCAAAGCAGAGGGGCCCTGCCCTGCCCAGACATCCTGGTGTTGGAACCTCAAGGCCAGACAAGGCCTTCCCGCACTCTTATCTAGGGGAGAGGAGTGGCCCAGTGTCACTCCTTGATAAGCTCCTCCAGCCACCAGCCTTTCTGAGGCCAAGCTGACCTGCAAGGACCCTGGCCCACGGCATAACCAGGCTCCACTGAGGGGCAGCCATGGCTCAGCTCCAATGTCTCTGCAATGCCAGATCTTCACAGTTTCCCAGAGAAGCCAGAGGTCCAGGCACCTTTCCGTGTGTAGTCTGCCTTTTAACTCCGGTGTGATGTCGGGGGCCCCAGTGTCCTGGGCCTGGGATGCAGCCTCTGGCTTCTAATCAGACAGCAGGGCCAGGCCAGGGACTGGGAGAGGCAGAAGGCACTGGCTTCACCTGGTATGTATCCCCAAGTGCCCTGGGGTGTCTGCCTGGCTGTGCAGATGTACCCTCAATCCTCACATGCTGGCTGGTGTTCACGGCACCACTTCCAGCCTCCCAGGAAACTGCTCCACTAAGTGCCCCTGCGGAAGGGGCAGCCTTGGCCATATTTTGTGATCATAATAACAGAAATAGTAACAGCCAATGCAGGCCAAGGCCTCACCCTGCGAATGTTCTAGGGGCTTGTCACCGAAGGAGGTGTGGGTGGGATGCACGGAGACCCTCACCGCAGGTCTCACCCTCCCAGTTTGCAGATGCTCCGTGACCCTGGGGCCAGCCAGTCCAGGCCCACCCCTTCCTGGCTGTGTGACCTTGACCTAGTGCCTGGGCTTCCTTACTAGGCCGCAGGGTACCAGCAGCCCCTGCTTCATGGAGTTGTGGTGGGCATCGTTGTACCCCGGCACTCAGAGATCCAGCCCCGCAGGGGGAGACAGTCACACTGGCTGCGGTTCAGTGACCCTTGTCTTATAGTTTGCAAATGAGCAGAGTAAGGGCAGCTCCTGGCCTGAGCTCCTGGCCTGAGCTCCTCACCAGAGCAGCATGGAACAAGCCCCTCCCAGCCCCCCTGGAATTTCTAGCCACCCTCCTAGCCTCAACCGATTGGCCCACACAAAGGGCACTGGCCCTGGAGCAGCTGACACACCAGCCAAGCGGAGGTCGGAGGTCGCTTTTCCCCTGCTCTTTGACTCCCGCCTCCCCTCCCCTTGCGATGGGGTCAGTGCTCTTCGTCACTCTCCGTCCCAAACCCCCTCCTGCCCCTGCACCTCCCACTGTGACCTTCATACCCCAGAAGTTCCCAGCAGGGAGGTGGTGGGGTGGGCACCCCAGGCTCAACCTCTCGCCAGCTCGGCCTCATGCCACAACACTCCCATGCAGAGGCCCCTCCTGTTCCCAGGAGTCCCAGGCCCCTCACGCCTCTGCGTCCCCCCAGCCAGTTGGGGAGGCTGCCCACCCTCTTGCTCAGCCTTCGACCATCCCCAGCCACCAGCCTCTCAGTGCAGATGCTCCGACAGTGTCAGTCCAGGATGAAATGTGGCCCAGAAGCAATTACCAGGGGAGAGTGAGCTGGGCTGCGCTGGGGACGGGCGGGGTCCCACGGTGATCTCCTGTCTGTCCATGCAGTAAATCCCCACGCGGAGGAGATTGGTTTTTCCTCATGACTGATAGTCCTCAGTGGGGCTGACTTTGTCCTCAATCCACAGACAGCCCAGGCCTGGGGCGGGCCCTCCACCAGTGCAGTGGCGTGATTGGTCACTGCCCCGTAGGCCCTGGGGAGGAGGGGAGCCCGGTGCTCTGGGGCCATGATTTCCATGTTTCAGGGGCAGGGAGCGACATGCTTCTCTAATTCATCTGCTCTGGGCCACCTTTCCCCGGTTTCCACATGGCCCCTGGTGGCCTGCAGGGTCCCGCTGCACAGCACAGAGCCCGTCAGAGGAGCCTGGAGGAAAGGCCAGTCGAACAGGCACCCTCCCACTGTCCTCATCGCCAAGCACCTGCCATGGCTCAGATGTCCACTTTCCTCCACCCCCAGGGCCTATGCAGCCTAAGCTGCAGCCCTCTTTCTGGTGGCCCCGCCTCAGTCCTGCACCCCACCTCCCTGGCCTCCCCAGCCAGAGGAACTTCCCCAAGCGTGCATTTAAAAACTCTCCCATTGGTGGCCCCCGGGGGCCTTTCCCACTGCTTGCCATAACCACCCCCATCTTCTCTGACCCCCTGAGACTCTTCAGCAGCATGCCTATCTGCTCCTGAACCCCAGAACTGTCCCACTCAGTGCTGCACACCACCACGTGGTGTCTTCTAACCCCAGGGCCTTTGCACATGCTGTTCCTTCTGTGCACACGTTTCCTTGCTGCCTCCCTCCTCCTCCTCCAGTCAGAGCTGCGATGGCCCCTTCCAAAAGACCCTTCCTCACCCCTCTAGTCTAAATCAGACCTGGGGGCCAGCAGGTGGCATGGTGGTTAAAGCACTGGACCCCCACATGGTCAAATGTGATTCAAGTCCCGGACTGAGCAGATTGCTTTCTCTCTCTCTCTGTCTCCCTCTGGTCAAATTAAAAAATAATGATAACAAATGGAATTAAATAAATGAATAAATAATTCTTTTTTTAAAAAAATCAGACCTCTCCTTGGCCTATGTAACCTCTACTATTCGAAGCAATAGTTTTGTGTTCAGGCTTGCAGTATTCATGTGATCTGTCTCCTCCCCAGAACGTCCAATCCATGGGGTTGAAGACTATTTCTTGTTCTACATTGCAGCAGCAGGGCACAGCTCAGATGCTGACACCTGCAAGTCCCACGGGAACTAGTTTTTAGATAAGTGAGATCCCCCAGCAGGTCCGTGATGGGCCGGATTTGAACCAAGCCCACCTAACTCCTCAGCCCTGAGCACCTTTGTCCATCCTCACTTGCTCCCAAGCAAGACGATGGCCGAGCCTCCCCCAGCGCGCCGGCCTCGGGCCTGGCTGCGCAGAAGAATGTCCATGAATCAAGTTGACGTTTCCATTACCCGGGGGAGACGAGTGTGTGGCCCAGACAGGCCGGCTTTGGCGGGGGCGGCAGGGATGGCTGCTCATCACAGCCACCAGCCCAGAAGGAAAGCCAGCCCAGTTACTTAAGGAGGACTGTGTCCATCAGCCAGCAGAGGCCACGGCCCCCGGTTCCTCTGCACCTGGGAGAGAGTGGCGACTTGGACAAAGACACCGAGTGCACACAGACGCAGTGTGCGTACAGGGCTGGTTCAGCACCAGTGCCTGGGGGGATGCTATCTAGGTCCAGCACGTGCACACATGAGGGTGCACGCATGGGGCCGACAGGAGCACACACCGTGGCACACAGTGACTCACGCTTGTGCCGTGTGTGTGTGTGTGTGTGTGTGTGTCTAGGGTCAGCACCTTTGGCCAAAGTCGGGCTGCAAGCCTCCTGTGTGTGTGAGCAGGCCATGGGGAGACTGGTGTGTTTGCATAAGCCCAGGGCCTGTGGATACAGAGACTCTGGGAGCAGGAAGCCCAGGCAGAACAAGGCTACATGAGGACTATCTGGGGCTGTGGGTCGGGCCAGTGTGTGGTGTTGGGACTCAAAGGCACACCTCAAAGCCAGTAGCCACCAGTGGTCAGAAGGCGTCTGCCTGCCCAGCACTGGGAAAGCCGTTTGCAGGAGGGGGCCTTCCTCTCCCTATCCAGGCCCCCCTGTGCTTGCCCAAGCACCCTCGCCAGGTTCAGGCAGACAGGCCTTTGCTCCCTCCATGAAGGTGACCCTTGAAATAATCCTGTGACCCAGCTGGATGACTCACCCGGGCTGCCTGGAAGTGCCTTCCTTTATCTAACCAGCAACCTTCCTGTTGCAGGCTCCATGACACCGGAAGCCGCTGGTTCTCAACCCCTGCCCAGAGGTGTCCCGGAGGAGACAGGAGGGCCTGAAGCCGGAGCGGGCCTGGCTC
>NW_006159706.1:3134585-3147427 GCF_000334495.1 Tupaia belangeri chinensis | reverse complement strand
TAGCAATGGCCCTCACTCGAACTCTCACATACCAGAATCACATACCACTTGCAGGATTATTTATTTAACATTTTTCTTTAAACCAACTCTTTTTCTTTTTACGTAAGTGCTTATCTTGTTTTCATCCTAAGTAATAATGTCTCTGAAACCACAGGACCAATGTGCCCGTTATACATTTTTCTAATATACATTTACATAAACACGACTATTAAAATAGATTAAAATTTTGCCCATGTGTTGACTAAAATCATCTCCTGTGCCTCCTGTGTCCACTCGCTGACTTCAGGAGGGCCCCAGGTGAGAATCAAAGAGCTTCAAGGTGTCTGGTGGCCCAGGCCAGATTCCTGCCCAGCACATCCCAGCCCGGCCCCTCCTGCAGGAGTCCAAAGCCCAAATGCCCATCCTGACATTCGAGGCCTTCGCAACTGGGCCTCAGTCTCTCCCAGGCCCATCTCCAGTCCCACACAGGAGATCCTCAGTCTTTACTGAACGAATGAAAAGTGAATTCACAAATCACTCACTTGATGAATCCTGAAGGGATAAATGAGTGAGCACACACCTGGGTGTTCCCTGGACACTTAAAAGACATCCACACCTGAAGCCTCCATCTTCCCCACCCCCCACACCCAACCCCACACCATCTCTCCTCTCTCATTGGTCCTTCCCAACCAGCTCTTGGATCTGCCAAGCTGGTCCCAACCCAGGGACCTTTCCTTCAGTGTCGCAGGGACGAGAAGGGGAGCTGGGCCTCCCACGTCTAGTCTCTACCCTGAGCCTTGGGGACCTGCCCAGAGTTCCTTTGTTCAAAGCTTCTTCGCTGCCCACTGAAGTGTCCAAGGAGCCTCAGGTCCCTGCTAGCCTGGCTCCATGCACCTCTGCGGCTGGGGTCCCACTAGCCTTTCCACCTCCCTCCTCCCCACACCTGCCACTGAAGAGCTGAAAGTCCTATGACCTACTTCCTACCCCCTCACTCTTGCCTGCCCGATACCTAGATACCCAGTCAGTCCGCAGGCCTTGGATGAAATGTCCTTTCCCCACCGGAGCCTCCCCGAGCACATTGCCTCCTGCCCCAACCCAGAGTAGGTGCTGCCTTTGGGCTACCCCCACCCGTGTCTATCCTTGTCATGGTAATAAACCCCAGTACAGCATTTACAGCTTTCTAACTGCTTCGCGTAATTAGCTCATTGAATCCTCATCACAGTCTTAAGAAGCAGGTATAAAGATTATTCCCCTTTAACAGGTGAGGAAACCCAGGTACAGAGAGGTCTAGTTATCTCCCAAGGTGGACTCTGAGCCCAGGCAGTCTGGCCTCAGAGCTGGGAACTCCTACACTTCATATACTGAACTACAGGAGTCTGCCTCATCTGTCCTGCCCATCTGTGAGTCCTGGACACCAGTCTCCCATATCAAGTGCCTGCCACTGGGTGTGGCGCATTGTAGGGGCACAATGAATTGCACTGGTGGGTAGACAGATGCACAGGTGGATGGTTGAACAATGAGGATGGGCAATGCAGGGATGATGGATGGATGTCTAATACAGGGAAGGAGATAGTGATGAACAGATGATGGAATGATAGAGGGACGGGTGCTTGTGATGCCTGATGGATAGATGGGTGGGTGAGTGGATGGGTGGAAGGATGGATGGACGGACAGATGAGTGGATGGGTGGAAGAATGGATGGACGGACAGATGAGTGGATGGTGGAAGAATGGATGGATGAGTGGATGGGTGGAAGGATGGATGGATGGATAGACAGATGAGTGGATGGGCGGAAGAATGGATGGGTGGATGGACAGATGAGTGGATGAGCGGAAGAATGGATGGATGGATGGATGAGTGGATGGTGGAAGGATGGATGGATGATGAATAGATGAGTGACAAAGGAGCAAAGAAGGATGTGTTCTAATTTGGGGGGAAGCTCTAGAAATCCTGGGAAGAACCGAGGCCTTGGGAGATGCCTGAACTTGGAGTTGGAAGCGCTGGTTCAGACCCCCACTCTGCCGTTGGCTAGCTCTGTAATCTAAGGCAAGTTCATCCAGCCTCTGTGACTCTGGGTAATAGGAATCTGACCCCCAGGCACCCTGACCCCCAGGATTTTCTGTAACTGAGGCCCTTAGATACAGGTAAAGGGTCCCCGTGGAGGCTGCAGGGAGCAACATCACTAAGCCATCAGGAGAAGAAACGTGGCTTGTTCACCCTGTGGTGGGCCTGGGCTTGAGGGCCCATATCCTGCCCCTTACATTGCCTGCCTGGCCCCCAAGTTGCCACCTTCCTACCCAAGGGAGCCCTGCCAGCCCAGTCCAGCCTGCCTCGCTCCCAGGCCCAGCCTGGCTCCGGCTCACTCCATCCTGCAGGGTCTGGCCTCCACATACTCAGGCTCTCGCCCTGGAGCACTAGGAGGGGACAGGAGTGATCGGCCACAACCCAGAGTGCAGCCGGCCTGCAGACACTGCAAGACGACAGGTTCAACAAGCATTTATTGAGCCCCTGCTGTGTGCCTGCTGCGTGCCCCTCCCCTCAGGAAGCCCCGCTCCCTGCCCTTGTAGGGTGCTGCTCCTGGGCTCCCCCTTAGTTTCCTGGTTGGCTCCTGGGTGCCCTGGCATTCGGTGGCCAGCGTCCATGTTTCTGCAGCTCTGCATATGATGGTGGCAAGAGTTAGGAGCTGATGCCCCAAAGTCACTCTGTGCAGTCCCGTCCATTCCCTCGGGATGCCCCGGCCCATCTCTGGGGCCCTGAGACCCAGGCAGTGGTGGACAGAACAGGCCCGGTGTCTCCCACACAGGCTGGGTGAATTCACAGCACACGGGCCAGGTTTCCGGTGGCACCAAATGAGTGTCTTGTGGCAGGGGGTGATGCCAGTGATGGCCTGAGGTACAGGGCCAGGTTGGGGTGTCGGTCACACCCAGTGCCCCAGGACCCAGCACTGGCGGGGGTTCTTGCGCGGAGCTCCGGGGCCAGGAATCCGCCATGTGTGGCTGGTGTCCTGCCAAAAGATGAAGTGGTCAGTGCTGACAGCCATCTTCTGTCCCCAGTCTCCTGCCAGGCCTTCCACTGTGCCCCACCTATCAACCCACCCACTCTCGGGTCACTTCCAGCACTCCACCCCTTCCTGCCCTATCAGCTGCCCGCCCACCCCCTCTCCAACTCATCTGTAACCTGGCCGCACACCTGCCATCGCTACTGACCCATCAAGGCATCTATGACTCTCCCCACCCCAACCCTCCCTCCACGCCCATTGCACCCACCTATCCTGCTACCCAACCACGCACCCACCAGCCCACCTTCCCACAGGCACATCTGCCTATAGCCCACATATCCCAGATTCCCCAGCCCACCCCGAGGTGCACACTGCCAGCCCCACCCCACTAGAGCATGAGCCCAGGAGAGCCAGCCATGACCACCCCCGGGGTGGGTGCTCCCTGGTGGGTCAACAGAGGTGAGGATGGAAGGACACCTAAGAGTAGAGAAGTCTGGCGTGGTGGGGCGGGAAGGGAATGAGGGGAGCCTTCTCCACGCACCCTCCAGGAGTCCATCTCCACTGCACAGCGAGCCGTGGGGGAGCTCCCACCCATTTCACAGATGAGGGAGCTGAGTCAGAATAAAGCAGCTGTTTTAGGATTCCAGCTACCACAGGGCTGGACTGCATTATTTTCTTCCCAGTTCCCACTCTGGCACTAAAAGAAATTTGTTCCATGTCATTCTGTTTTCATGTCGGTCATACTGCAGTCAGACGGGCTCTTTGTAGAGACCCAGGGAGGTGGGAATTCCTCTCCTGCTTGCACGCCTCTAAGGATGGAGAGCTCATTGCTCCTCGTCCATGCCAAAGCAGCTCTGACTGCTGGGAGACTCTTCCTAATAACAAAGGCTGGAAGGGACGAGGCCCAGAGGAAGATGGTTGTGACGACTGTGACGACTGTGGGGAGAGTGTGTGGCTGTGATTTTTTTTTTTTTTTTTTTGGCCTGGGCTTTTTTTGACTTTCTGTTTTTAACATTCTTTAATTGTTCATGTTTTTTGAATTTCACTATTTTTTTTTAAGAGGTGGGAAACAATTTGCAAACATTCTGGAATCATTTAGCCTCAGAAAAAAAATATTTGTTTTGGCCCCAGTCACGGAAACAGTGGCATTCTCTGGGCGCGTGCTGCCAAGATAAAGGTGTTTGGGATTTTTTTTTTTTTTTAATTCTAGAGGCAAATATTTGGTGCACAGAAAGGTTTGATTGTTTTTCCAAATGAGTATTTAGAAGTGATAGTAGCTGCTCTTACGGCCGCCAACAGGTAGGATTGTGGAGATTATTGGAACAGAGAGAAAGCGATCCCGGGTGTGTGTGTGTGTGTGTGTGCGTGTGTGTGTGTGTGCGTGTGTGTGTGTGTGTTAAGGAACAGGAAAGGGAACCAGCAGTTAGCATAATGGCTATGTCGCTGGACTCCCACGTAGTCGACTGCGGTTCATGTCCCGGACCCGGTGGCTTAAACTCATGCCAGGCGCGTGTGTGTGCGTGCCCAAGATCCCGAGAGGAGAATGGAGGAGAAGGGATTGTGGCGTGACCATCCCCCCTGGGGGGTGATTTCTCGCTTTCTGTCTCTCTCTGTCTGGCGAGCGCACGCGCCCTATAGCAAAAACCTCTTAAAAAAAAAAAAGAAACGAGAAAGACCAGGGTCGCTCTGCTTCCTTGAGTTAAAATCAAGTTCTCTGGGCCCAGCCGTGGTGGTACAGTGGGAGGAGCTGCTGTGAAGTGGCTGGGAGATCAGGGCTCAGTTCCCAGTTCCACCTAACAGAGCCACATATGGTGGCCCGTGCCTGTCGGTGGTCCCAGCTGACTGGGATACTGGGCAGGAGGTGTGTGATGTGGTGAGACCCTGTCACATCTCAAGCTGGCCCTATGACAAAGAGCTTTAGCACTGTCCATAGGGAGTCGCTTCTCACGTGGCTGACCAGGGTTCAAGTCTGGCCCCTGTGGGCACATGTGTGCTTGCCCTAGACCTTGACGGGATAGAGAATTGGAGGGAAGGGGACTGTGGCATAACCAGGCCCTGTTGGGGGTTCTCTGTCTCTCTTGCTCTGTCTCTCTTATGCACCCACACCCTCTGTCCTGAAATAATAATAATCAAGTCATAATAACGTCTCTCTCTCTCCCTCCTGCGCTTACTCACACATAGTCTCTTTCTCATCTGAAAACAAAACAAAAAAATCAGGCTCTCTGTCCCTTCCACCTGGAGGCAAAGGCATCGAGGACTTGAGGGGGGCTCCTCCACTTCTCTGGTCTCCAGAAGGGGCTCGAGGCCCAGAGCCACTTACAATGTGAGCATAGAGAGGGCGTGTCACCAGAGCCGCCCCGCCACCTCCCTCTGTCCCATCCCTCCACTTCTGGGCCAGGCATAGTCAGAATGAAGGCCTGAACTGTAAGCTGGGCAGGGCCAAGTCCAAGTGCCTCTGGGCCAAGCAAACCAGGGACATGGGCAGGCGAGCCGCAGGGGGCAGTTCCTCGGCCCCCACCAACTGTTTCCGTGGGGCGTGGGTGCTCAGACTCCCGGTAAGTTCAGAGCAACTGGGAATCTGGATTCCAAGATAGACTCTCCTGGCTTTTAAATGATGACCATTCAAGTGTCTAAGCAATTTTAAACCGTCTGTGGGCCAAGCAGTGTCTCTCCGGCTGGACTCGGCCCACGGGAGGCTGCTTCGTGACCTTCGTTTTCACCCCGAGTCTTTGTTCTGTGACTATTCCATGGCTTGGCACGGACTAGTCCCTCAGCTGGAAATGCCCTTCCCTGCTCTTTCTTCTCTGTCTGTTGAAACAAGCCCTTCCTTCTTTTAAGGTTCCCTCCTGGAGGCGTTGCATGGCCCACAGAGGCCTTAGCCCTCCCCTGTGCCCTCCACTCTCTCCCTATGCTTGTCTCTTGCTGCAGTGTGGTCTCCTCAGTCAGCTGGGGACAGGGCAGGGACTGGGTCAGCCTCATTCTGGAGCCTCAGTCCTTAGCACCCGGCCTGGCCAGAAGCAAGTCCTGAGCTGGCTTTTTTTCCCCCTTTAATAAATAAGGAAACTATGGAAGGAGAGGATGGGTTGATTCCTGACATGGGGAGATGAACTCTGTCCACCCTTCCTGCTCCGATAATCTGAGTATTATAAAGAGGCTCTTTGCTCAGCCTCTTCTCCTTTGGGTACAAGTTCAGGGGAAAATATTATGGGTCCCATAGTCAAAGGTTCAAAGCCAGGCTCTACCACTTAGGGGCTATGCGAATGCTTTTCTAAGCTGTGTGACGGTTTACAAGCAACTTCACCTCTCTGAGCCTACAAGTGGATGTGAGATATAAAGGAGACAGCAAGCCTAGCAGGACCCTGTGTGGGAGCCCTTCCTCACGGACTTCAGATACCAGATGGATGTGAAAGTAACGAGATGCCAGCTCTAGAAGGGGGTTGGAGAAATGAGTCAAGGCTGACACCGAGGTGTTAGCTAGTGACACTATCATCTCATCCATGGCCCACAGTGTCACCACCTCAGCAAGGGCACCCTGACTGCTTTCCTGAGTTGACCCTGCTCTGTAAGTGTCTGCTGTGATGGGGCTTCACAGGCACCATCGTACTGAGAGTATCTGTTCACTCATCTCCTCCTGGTCTCCCCTACCAAGCTGGATGTCACAGGAGGATAAAGGCAACTCTGCTCTTACTGAAGACTGTGTCCCAGGTCGGGCACAATTTCTGGCACAGCATGGATATTGAATGAATAAACAACAGGGCATCTGGGAGACAGGGCAGGTTGGGCCGTCTGGTCTACCTTGAAGCAGTTATCTTAGGAGGCATAGGGGGTCCATCTTCTGGAGACCCCGTTTCTGAGCTGTAACATTCTCTGTCTTTCTCTCACACCTGGTATAGGCTAAGCCCACCTAACCTGCCACTCCTCCCAGAGCCGCTGGTTCCTTGGTTCCTCTATTAAGCATGCGTTGGGAATGTGCCGTGTCAGTCCCCAGTGGGTGCTGAGTCCACAACGTGAGTGAGTCGCAGCACTGCCCTCAGGGTGCTCTCAGTCCGATGGGGAGGGAGACACACGAGGGATGATGGGGACACGTGTGCCTTCAGCCCTCATTGCACCACAGGAATCATTCAACATGCTGCCTCTGTGTGGTGTCACTACTCCGTCCAATTTACAGATGGGGAAACTGAGGTGCAGACATGTTAAGTCATTGTCCAAGGTGGGATCTGAACCCAGGAAGCTCCAAGGTTGGGCTTGTAGCCACCATAACACGGTGTCTCACAGACATGAGCTCCGGAACAGTGGACATCAGGAAGAGGAGTGGGGACTGACTGCCACTTTCAGACACTTGAGCTAGACTTCTAAAGCACCTGAAAAGCTCCCTATTCAACTAGTAGGGCTTGTTTTCCACCCCACGCAGGAAGAGGGCAGGTCATTTCAGGCAGAAGGAACAGGGTGTGAAATAGGTTGTTGGCAGGCGAATGAGGTCTTCAGGAGGTGTGAAAAACCTATCCCTGTGGTGGGTAAAGGAGGGCAAGCAGCAGTGGGGCAAAGAACATAGGGCCCATGGGGATGGAGGGCTGGGAGTGGAGAGGTGCAGTTGCCAAGGTCGCTGCAGGCCAGGTGAAGAAGGCTTGGTGGTGGGCCCCCCCGGAAGTACACCCCGGCCTTGGGGATTTCTGGCTTAGTATCAGATTTAGCTGATATTCCTGGCTCTCTCCAAACAAAGGATTTGGGCTCTCTAGGGAAGTCTGTATCTTTTTTTAAAAATTTCTTTGCTACAGGGCACACATGCTCACCAGAGACAGAAAGAGACAGAGACAGAGAGAGAAAGAAAAAGAAAGCAAGCTGCCAGGTCCAGGACTAGAACCGTAGTTGACCATATGGAAGTCCAGTACCTCAACAGTCACGCCATTTGAAGTCTGTATTTTAATAACATCCTCGAATGTTTTAGGATCAGGCGTGACTAGGGTATCACTGCTTCAGACAAAAATGGGCACAGGCCAGCCAGTGGCATGGTAGTTAAGGCAGCTGGATCTCACATAGCTGACTGCAAGGTTCAAGTCCCAGACCTGGTGGCTTGAAAAACATGCCGTGTGTGTGTGTGTGTGTGTGTGTGTGTGTCCCAAATCCTGAAAGGACGGAGGAAAAGAGATTACAGCGTGAATTCCCCACAGGGGTGCTCTCTCATTTTCTCTCTCTCTCTCAATCTCTCACTGGTGAACAAACATGCCCTCTAGCAAGTTTTTGTTAAATGTCCATAGAAAAGGACAGTGGAGGCCAGAGAGTGGTGCAACAGTAAAACACGGTGCTCTGTAGGGCTGAACCCCCATGGAAGATTACAAGTTCAAGTCCAGAGACCCCCCTGAGTACGCCAGGCGAGCACGGGCCCACGTTCCAGAGCTGGCTGAGGCTAGGGACGGGTTGTGGCATCAAGACCATGTCAGGAGTCCAGTCTCTCTGTCTCTGCCTCTCTCACTTATGAAAGAATGAAACGAACTTTACAGGTTGGCCCCAGAGCCCAGTAGTTAAGGGAGCCAGATTCCACGCGGGGAACTGTGTGGTTCGGATTCCAGGCCCGGTGCTTGAAAAACACGCTGGGCCTATGTGCACGCACGCTCCGAGTCCTGATGGGCTGGAGAAACAGAGAAGAGACTGCGGTGTGACCCTGCCCTGCGTGGGGAGGGGATTTCTCCTTTTCTTCCTTTCCCTCTGTCTTTCTCTGATGAGTGCACACATCCCAGCAATTTAAGTAAATAAATAAATGAATAAACTTTACCCAAATGGGCATAAAGAAGAACCATGGCATAGCGTTAGCTAGGAGAGGGGTGATGGGCTTGTGACCCAGGATGAGTGATTTCATTTCTTGGAACTCAAGTATTTTCACCTGCAAAATAGAAATACAACTCGGGGCATCTCCTGATGGGCTTGAAGTGAGCTAAACCGTTCACAGAAACATATCACTGCCCTACTATGTGCTAGGTACTGGGGCTGCCACAGTGAGTGTGGCGCCAAGGTCCTCCCTGTCTCACGGCATTTCCTTCCTAGTGGGGAGAGACTGGAAATACACAAGTTAGCAAAGAAGGTCTGGAGAAGGATGAGGGACTGCGGGAAAGATGAGGCAGGGGAGGCTGGTGCCAGGAGGCCCCTGTGGGGATGTGCGGAAGGGCTGGCACGGTGCCCGATGCCCACCAAGGAAGCCAGCAGAAGAGGTTCATAATTAAGCTTATGTCTTCGGAGGATGGATGGGAGGGGAGCTGGCACTAGAAGCTGCCATTTCCATCTAGAAGTTGCTGAGTAGCCCAAGCAACTGATAAAATGCAGACTGGCCCCTGGCAGTAGCTTCAGAGGACCGAGGCCCATGACAGCATCACTGGGGACTAGGTAGGAATGCAGAAGCCCAGGCCCCCAGCCAGACCCCCAGAACCAGAAACTCTGAGGGTGGGGCCCGGCAATCTGCCCCCATGATGCCGATGCCAGCGGTGGCTCTTAGCTCTCTTGACCCCCAATGCCAGGGTCTCAGACATCCCCCAGTTGAGTGCCCGTGTGTGCTCCGGGCAAATTGGCATCGATATTTATTTCAGAAATATTGTCTGTTTCCATTTTAATAAAGGAAGTGGCTTTTGCTGTACTTTATTGGATGTGATCTTGATCTAATAAAAATGCCAAGTTGCTCTGAGCCCAGAAAAAGTCTTCCTTGAAATTCCCTCTGCTATTTTGGGGGCAGCAGTGGCACAGACCCATCTAGACGGAGCTCCCAGAAGCCACCTCTGTGCCGGGCAAGTGACAGCCTCTCCCCGAGCCAGCCTCGCAGACACACCTGGCAAAATCAAAAGCTCGTCTCAGGCATTGAACTTGACAGCTGCAATCAGCTGCAAACCCCAGTTGCCCCTGAAAGGAAGACGCAGACACCTGGACCATATGGCAGCTTTGCCGCCATCAAATGTCACCACCCCAAGCTAGCTAGTGGCACCACAAAACCCCAAAGGCAGGTTTCAAAAGCAAATTCCTTCCTTAGGAAAAAAAAAAAAAAAGAAAGGAAATGTGGCAGAATCCATGTCACAGTGGCCCAAGAAAAAATAGCAAGTTTGGGGGCAGTGAAGATTACCAAAAGTTTATGTAACTGTTTATGTAAAAGTGGCTGCTTGGGGCCAGGCCCGAGCTGGGGCACAGTGGTGACACATCTGGACCCATCCAAGGAGGTCCTGGCTTTGTGTCCCAGGACCCTTGTGCACACCAGGAACGTGACTATGTGTTTACGACCCGGGCTGGTTGGGCTGGGGGTGGACTGCAGCAGGGAGACCCCACTGGGGTCGCTGCCCCCGCAGTCTCTCTCTCTCACAGAAGAAATAATAAATGAGGGGCCAGCACTTGGCATAATGGCTGTGTCACTGGACTCCCATGTAGTCCACTGCGGTTCGCGTCCCGGACACAGTGGCTTGAACTCACACTGGGTGCATGTGCATGCGTGCCCAAGATCCTGAGAGGAGAATGGAGAAGGGATTGCGGCATGGCCATCTCCCTGGGGGTGATTTCTCGCTTTCTGGCTCTCTGTCTCTCTCTGTCTTTCAGTTGAGCACACATGCCCTATAGCAAAAACCTCTCAAAAAAAAAAAAAAAAAAAAAAAGAAGAAGAAAAAAAGAAATAATAAATGAAAACTTTTTTAAAAAGTGACTGCTCAGTGGGAAGTGGTGAGAGAAACTCGGAGGCTTAGAGCCAATCACTGAGCACCTACTATGTGCCCCATGCTCTGCTAGGCTCCTGGGATGAACAAATAGACGAGGTGACCGACCGTCTTCATGGAACTCGGGGCGGGGGCCAGCCAAACAAAACCCAAGTTCTTAAACATAAAAAATCATTTCGGAAAGGGTCAAGCACTGAACAGAAGAGAGCGTGAGCTATCACAGCCCCTGGGGAAGCTGGGAAGCTCCTCGAGGAAGTGGCCCCACAGCTGGGACTTCCAGATGGGACAAAGTCAGCCTATAAAGAGAGGGGGAGCATTCAGGTGGAAAGAGCGGCGAGTGCGAAGGCCCTATGAGGGAAGGAGTCTGGCACGCTCAGGAGAGAGGAAGGCCAGGGTGGCTGGAGCGGCGCGTGAGGTGGGAAGGGAGGGCGGGAGGATGAGGTCGGGACCAGGGGCCCAGTCGGGAAGGCCTCCTTCCCCAGGAAGGGGAAAGATGGAGAGGTCAAGCTGAATTTTAACGCCAAGTGGCCAAGAGATCTCGGCGAGGTCCGTGTGCCTTTCGGGGCCTCGGTTTCCCCATCTGTAAGGAAGGAGAACCAGCCCTCTTTCTCCGGGCGGGCCCGGGCGTCAGAGGAGACGAGGAGGCGCTTAGCACGGACTGCGCACGGTGAGTGTTTAATTACGTGGGTTCCCCAGTACCCTCCTCCCCGTTCCTCCTGCCTGCCAGCCCATAGCAAGCTCTGAGCAGCTGCTCCACGCAGAAATATTGCAAAACTCACCCAGGCATTTCCAAAATATTTTCTTGGCTGAAAACCCACGAGCAGCTAAAAGGCCGAATTCTGGAGATGGCTTGTCTGCCTGGTCGGCCTGCGAGGCTGCTTTCTGGGCCAGGAGCTCTGTGAGGACTGGGACCATGTCAGGTCAGGCCCCCATATCCCCGGCACCCTGGCCCAACCCTGGCATGGTGGGGTTGGGAGGAGCCTGGCAAGTGGCAGAGGCAGCTGACACGAGGCAGCTCGCCCTGGTGGCCCAGAATGTGGCTCTGGACAGAACCACTGGGTTCAACTGTGCTACTTCTCAACCTCCCTGGGCCTCAGTCCCCTGTCCGTAAAACGGAGTTGTAGCAGGATTACAGGGTGAATAAACAGGATGTCCTTGGAACCTACACAAGGATGAGCTCTTATGACCAGGGCTGGTGGGACTGAGGTCTTGTTGGTCAGTTTCATAATCAAGTCCAGGTGAGTTCCTACCAGTGGGTTCCCTTACTAACGACTCCTGCACCCCATCCCCTTCCCAAACAGGCTGGGGTGGCGTGCCCCTGCCATTAGGGTGCCTGCAGGGCCCCCACAGAAGGTCGGCCAGGAAGGTATGGGTCTCTCTCCCCCGGGACTGGACTCCACTGACCCACTTAACATGCCACCACATTCCCGGGACCCAAGGAAGCCTTTGGGAAAGGCTTGCAGAATAAAGGGATGAGTAAGTGACTTGGGTACTGTCACAGAAGCAGAGGCTTGGGGATAACCAGAGTGACAGAGCCCTCATGTAAGTCTTCCAGGCCACCCTGGGGCTGACGCCCCTTCTCTGCTTGGCTACCAAGAAAGACCCACTCGGGAGCCCGACAGCCTTCCGCAGCCCTTCCCCTCCGGCTCCGTGCTCCTCTAAGGCCCAGGTGCGACTGGCTGCTTCTCTGTCCCTCCCCACCCATGTCCTCTCCTCCACCCAGACCTCCTCCCTCCCCTCCCCTCAGTTCTCCCCCAATTACCAGAATAACAGGGTTGGAATCACCCAGACCTGAGTTTCAATCTCTGCTGTCTTAGTTGGGATTCCTTAGAGGCGGACTCTAAGGATTTGAGTTTAATGGGCAGAGTACAAGGGCCGCAGCAATAAAACGCGATGCTCTGTAAGGTCGACCCACATGAGGGGATTCCTGGTTCAAGTCTAGAGAACTTCTTGAGCATGCTGGACACACGCATACCCACGGCCCTGGGCCGGCTGGGGCTGGGAGCGGATTGCAGCATTAAGACCTGCTTGAAAATACTGTCTCTTTGTTCCTCTCGCTCACTCACAAAAGGAACAAATAAGTAAACTCTAAGAAAGAATTTGAGTGTAGGCGATAGATGAAGGAGGTTGTATGAAACTGGGCAGAGGGAAAGAGAAGGCCAGGGAAAGGACAGCCACTGACTTCATCT
>NW_006159706.1:3118030-3134324 GCF_000334495.1 Tupaia belangeri chinensis | reverse complement strand
AGGAAGAGGGTTGTATGAAACGGGGCAGAGGAAAAGAGAAGGACAGGGAAGGGACAGCCACTGACTTCATCTTGCAGGGACACTGCAGAGCACACACCTCAGGGAATCCCACGTGACAGTGAGGTACCCCAACTTTCCCGGGATCTCCAACCTTCTGTTGGTCGGGGGGCAGAAATCAGGTACAGATTACCAAGTCACCGGCATTTCCTAAAAGCTCTGACAGTATCTGCTCTCCTCTGCTGTCTACTAGGGAGGCTACATGACCTTGGGCAAGTTACTCCCCTGTCTGAGCCTTGATGCCCTCATCTGTAAAATGTGGGTTGCAGTCCTGGCTGGAGGGGCGGGGTGGGGGTCAGGCATGGGAAGCACTTAGCACAGGGTGCGTGGACAGGGAAAGGCGTGGCAGGCCGTCAGCTGCCCGGCCGAGATTTAATCCTAGCTCTTTTCTATTCTGAGCAAGGCCCGTGCTCTCCTTTACCGCCGCTTGCTTCCTGGTCCTGACGTTTGTTTTCCTAACAGATGCCCTAGATTCCATCCTACGGGGTCTCCCACAGTGAGGCTTATGAATCAATGCATTCTAAGCTGCCAGGAGCATCCACAGCTCAGATGACTCTGGTCCCCTGTCCCCACCCTGACCTGGCTTACTTTATCCAGGACTCCTCTCCCTAGGGGCAAATGCTGGACTTGAGCTGGGGCTTCCCGCCTGCCCTTCAAGGACTCCAGTGTCCCCTTGCCTTCTCGCACCCCAGCCCCACCATGAGGGCTGGGTATGAAGCGGACTTGCTACTCAGAGATGCCCGCCCCACTTTTCCCATCTCTGGGGTGGGTCTACAGGAGAATGCTGGGCGCAGGGCCCTTCCTCCACCCACAGGTCTGTATCTGTGGCAGCAAGAGCCCGCATTCAGGCCACTCACGGGTCGGGTATCTCTCATGGCGGCAGTCCAAGCGGAAGTCCTCCTCCTCACTCCCATCCCCCTTCTCGATCCTGGAAAAAAAAAAAAAGGTCTGTGTAAGACAGAGCAGGCTGGGGGCCAGCCAGTGGCATGGCGATTGAGGCAATAGGATCCCACATGGCTAACTATGTAGTTCAAGTCCCAGACCCAGTGGCTTGAAAATCACCAGGTGTGTGTGTGTGTGTGTGTGTGTCCATCCTGAGAGGAGGATGGAGGAGAAAGGATTGTGGCGTGGCCATCCCCCCCATCCCGAGGGGGTGATTTCTCACCTTCTCTCTCTCTCTGTCTCTCTCCAGTGAGCACATGAGCCCTGTAGCAAGTTATTAATTAATACATAAATAAGCAAGTGAGCGAGCAGAACTAGCCGAGGAAAAGTGTGGTCCCTCTCCTTTGGAGGGCGTTTTGCACAGTAACTTTCCATCTGCTGCCCTGTGGGACCGTACCGCAACCCTGTGAGACAGGCGTCACTATTTCTACTTCACTGAAGAAGCTGAGGCCTTGGAGGTGATAACCACCAACCCAGGGCCTCACAGCTAATAAGAGACAGAAGAGAGAACCAACCCGATGTTCTCACAGAAGGATGTTCGATTGTGTGCAAATGGAATATTACGAAAGGTGTGCATCGTTTGTTTCCAAAACTACACACGCGTGAGAGGTCTTCAAAAAGTTCAAGGAAAACATTTATTAGAGAATAATTATGCATGCATTTCCTTTTTTTTTGTGTACCAGAATAAATTTGTACTTTAACTCCATTTTTTCCACAGGCTTTTTTAAAGTCTTCTCGTAGTCTCTCTCTCTCTCTCTCACACACACACACACACACACACACACACACACACACACTGGCAGAATATATACAAAAAGGTAAATTCGAGCTTTGTCTGTATCTGTTTTTTGAGTTTTTAGTTTCTACCTACTCTTTGAACAGAATCCTTCCCTGGCTTTAAGTCTTAAGCAAATTTTGCTTACCACATTTTGATTTTGATTTATTAAAGCTAAAACTGCTTTTCTTGAAATTAAAAAAATGTAAATACATAAAAACAAACAAAAATAAATAAAAAATACCCGTTTAATGACTGCAGTGAGCTACACAGCCTCTGCTAGGTGCTGCTTTATACTGTTCATTCCGCTCACTGAGTTTATGCCTGAAGTCAGACATGTGTTCATAGATATGTTTATATCAACTGTACTTATTGAAAGTATTTAGTTTAATTAGATCTTTCGTGAATCAATAAAATGTGAAATAAAAAAAATATATGCCGAAAGACTAATAGTAATTATCGCTACATAACAAGAACACAGGGGATTAAATCTAGAACCTTCTATTTGCTTAACTCTCTTTTCTGGTTTGAGGGCAAGGGACTGTCACTAGCTGTGTGACATTTCTTAATAAATTAAAAACCTGTCCTAAAGACAGTTTTATAGAAAAACAAAGCCCAAGTCTCCCAACTTGTAGCACAGTGCCCTTTCCCACCAAGACTTGCGAGTTTCTCTTCTGTGGGTTCCTTCTTCTCTGGCATCTAGAATTTCCAGTCCTTGGGGGACAGCCTCTGTGGGTGGTAGTGGGTAGAGCAGAGAGCAGAGGCTAAAAGAACCTGCAGAGGGGAGGCAGCTCTCTGACCTGCCTCCAAACCTGGACCACCCCCACCCACCGTTGGCTGTGTAGAGAGCAGGTCGGCCATATTCCCTCATGGCACTCCTTCACTGTAACTCAAGTAAGTTCAGAGCTCCATATGGTCCAGTGCAATTGTACATCAGGTTTACAGAAACACGATCCAGTCCCATGACGTAGAAACAATTCTAACCAGGCCAGTTCTGTGGCTGATGGTTAAGAAAACCAGAGCTCACACGACCGACCATGGAGTTCAAATCCCAGAGCTGGCAGCTTGAAACACACACTGGGCACCTGTACATGCATGCCCCAATCCCACAAGGATGGAGAAATGGAGGAGAAGGGATTGCAATCTGACCACAGTCATTGAGGAGTGCTTTCTCCCTCTCCCTTTCTCTCTGTCTCTCTCTCTGGGGAGTGCATATACCCACTGCCAAATCAAAAACAATTCCCATCATTATTACATCTCCTAAAGAACACCGAAGATCCTCCAGTTTAGTATCTGCGACCCACAGCTCGTATCTTTCCTCATTCCTCTCTGCCTTTTAGCTGCCTCACAGCCATCCCACCCTCCCTCACCTCATGCCTCATTTTCCGTGCTTTCCCAAACTCTCCCACCCACCCTTTCTTGCCACTGCTGTCTCTTTTCTGCAAATGCAAGGAAGTCTCCATCTTTCCTGAAGCAAACTCCCCATTTCTGTCTCTGATCTTCCCACCACCTCCCCTTTCTGGTTGCTGAGCCAGAAGCCTGAGGCTGGCTGGAGGTGGAGACGTGGGAAGGGGGTGAGTGACAAGCAAGCAATGCCAAAGTGTCCTTAGTAGAAAGTAAGGAAATGCTCAGACATTGATCATTTTGGTCCCCCTGGGGTCATTCAGTCATCTGTTCATTCTCCCATGCACCAGAAACTTCTGGGTTCGTACGGATGCTGTGCAGATGACAGACATGTCTATGTCATAGTCTCTGCCTTCAGAGAGCTTCCTGTCTTACAGCAAAGACACGCTTGCACACATGACAGATGTCAAATAACACCACATAAGGACCGTCTACACTGCCCATGCCCAGTGGTCAGACTTGTGCTGCCCAGGGAACAAATGCTGAACTCAGTTCCTGTTTACAAATATCTCCTGGGTGGCTCCAGATGACAAAGCAAAGGCCCATGAGTCGATGTTATAGAAGCCAACTGTGGTTCAATACAGGGGAAGGTGTCTTTTTTTTTTTTTTCTCCTTTTAATACAAACATCTTGGTTGTTTTCCTGTAACACAAGCGTGCTCAAAAAATAAAAATAAAAAATTACTGTACCACAGAGAGAGCAAGGCCCCTCTATACTCATACCTCAATATAGTGAGATGCCCTTGGGTCCAGTGGATGGTGTAGCAGTTACATCACTGGACTCCCACATGGCCGACTGTGGGCTGAGTCCCGGACCAGGTGGCTTGAAAATCAGGTTGGGCACGTGTGCGTGTGTGCCCAAGATCATAAGAGGAGAATGGAGGAGAAGGAAGAGAAGGAATTGCAGTGTGGCCATCCTTCCTGGGGGGTGATTTCTCACGTTCCCTCTCACTGCCTCTTACTCTTTGGCAAGTGCATGAGCACGAACCAAAGACCTCTTAAAAAAGACCTCAAAAGAAATGTGTGTGTGTGTGTGTGTGTGTGTGTGTGTGTGTAGTGGAACTCCCACTCAATAATTTGGTATCCCTCTTTTCAAAATTAACACACTTTTTTTTTTTACATAAGTAGCCACAAATTAAATGTGCTATTTGGTAACCTCATTTTTTTATTTACCCAGAAGTTTCCAGTATCTTCCCATAGTAGTTACCTACATCTCTTTTTATTTTTCCTCATAGCTGCACATGAAAGAATAATTAATATTCAATATCCTTGTGGTTAAAGTTTCTTCACTTCTCTTAAGCACGTGGGAGACAGGGGTGGCAAAGACATGCATTGCCTCACGCCGAGATCTTCCCTGGTTCCCCAGCCAGCCAGGTCATGGAGGTGTGCACCTGATGAGTACAGGTCGACTGGGGAATGACCCAGCAGTCTTTCTTACCGATCCAGCTTCACTTGAGCTGCACACTACCCCTGAGCCAGCCCTCAATACCTTATTGATAAATGTGAGGGTGTTTGAACTTTTTACTCTTCCAAATAATGCTGCACGTGTATCTAGCCAGGTGGCGAGTTCCCCATCACCAACGGTACTCAAGACAGAAGTATTGCCAGTCATAAAGATGGAGGTCAGACCAGGTGACTGAACCCCATCCTTACGCCCGAGAGCCACCTACCTGGCCACATCTGGTGCCTCTGGGTTGAGGACAGTGCTGCCATGTAGCAGGCTCCCCACACTCTCCTGCGCTTCTCAGCCTTCACCCACTCCCTTATCCCCCCAGGCACCCACCTCTCCTGGCTTCTTGTCTTGAGATTCAGCTCCCTCCAGGTCTCATGCTGGGTACCTCCTTGGGCTCTGCTGGGAGCGTGAGTCCTGGAAAGTGGGGCCCAGTGAGCAGAGGGGCTGATGTCTATGGAGAGAACCTATTCACCATAGAATTCCCTTCCCTCCCTGGTTACCCAAACTGTGCTGCCAACACGTCAAATAACACCTATCGGCAAGCATCTGCGTGGGCCAGGGTTTGTGCTGGGCTTGGGGTCACCGAAGTGACCCAGCGAGGCCCTGCCTTGAGAAGCTCATGCCCGTTTTACATCGACACAGCCATCATAAATTCACGTGCTTTAAGTGTCAACTAGAACGCCGTTAAAGAGGTTGGCACGGACGATAACTGTCTAGTCCCGGAGTGGTGAACTTTTCCCGTAAAGGGCCAGATAGCAAACATCTGAGGCTCTGCACACCAGATGCTGTCTGTCAAAAGTACTTAGCTCTGTCCTTAGGAAAGCCCTGCAGACAACATGTAAACAAATGGGCACGACTGCTTGTAGACATTTACTTACAAAAGAAGGTGGTGGGCTTGAAGGAGGCAATGCATTACCTCATCCTCAAGCCAGTGATTCTCACCTTGGTTGCTCACTGAAGTCTCCTGGGTGGGGGAGGGAGTTGTAGCACAGTAGCCAGGGTGGAGACCCCCTGGGGAGGTGGCAGAAGTTTCTCCAGCAGGTGGCATGTGGGGTGCATGCCAGAGGTCATGGGACAACTTTTCCATGGCTGTGTCGCCATTCTAGAAAGAGCTGGTTTCTTTGCACAAACTCAGTCCTCTCCCTCCACCAGATTCATCAATGAAAACACCAGATTTGCAGTGTCCAGGATCTGTAGGCTGCTATCTGGGGCCTGGCTAAGGTTTGGCAATGGTTCTGGGCAAGGGCTGATGACCCTTCCACAGCCTCCTTGGGGCTGAGTGCTCCAACAGTGCAGCTTCTTCCTGTCAGCAGACGTGCAGAGGACAAGGGGAGACTTCGGGTGCAGTGAGACCCTGGGCCCTGAGTGGGGAAGACGAGGCTGAGCTCAGCGCTGCTCTGAACAGGTAGCAGGGCCTCGGGCAGCTTGTCTGGCTGCTCCAACTCCGCTTTCCTCTGTGTGTAATGAGCTAACAGTGTGGTCCTGATGACAGGAAGACCACCAGCACTGCCTCCCTGGCAGCCATAAGGACTATAGCCCCGTACATGGCACAGACTAAGGGCGCAGAACTTCTTTTTTTTTTTGGAGAGATTTTTGCTATAGGGCACATACGCTCGCCAGAAAGACAGAGAGAGACAGAGAGACAGAAGGTGAGAAATCACCCCCCCCCCAGGCTACCCTGCAGTCCCTTCTCCTCCATTCTCTCAGAATTTGGGGCATGCACACATATGCACCCAGCATGTATTTCTCACTTTCTGTCTCTCTGTCTCTTTGGTGAGTGTACACACCCTATAGCAAAAATATCTCTTAAAAAAATAAATAAATAAGGGAAGAAGGGGGAAGGAGGAAAAACAGTTAACCAAAAAGCAGTTTGCACGAGCAGGTAGCCAAGGGCCATCAGGGATGCTAAGGTCCTGTGTTGGAAAAGGGACTGCCAATGTCACAGGTGACAATTCCCTTTAATTTGAACTGTAATTTCACCCCCTCCCCCAATGGTGGTATAAGAAATTACCCACAAATCTAAATAAGTGTCTGGAAGGCTGATGGGGATGCTTGTGTGAAACAGTGCTCAGAGCTGGCCACAGCTACCAGTGCCCTGGAGGGGTGTCACATCCTTCTCCGGCTCTCAGAGGCACTCGAATGGTGGGTTCACCACCTACCAGTCCCTCGCCCTCCCCAAGCCTTAATGTTCTCATCTGAAAAGTGGGCCAGTAAGGTACCTTCCTCTCGGGCCTGTAGTGGGGCTAAATGAACAGACGCAGAGCTCGACCCACTTAGAGCGCTTGCAACACCGGGGCACTGACTGCCATCATCATCACTATTGTCATTAAGACGGTCATCGTCATCCCCACCCTGGGGCCTTTATGGTTCTGTCGCTCTGTGACTCCACGTCTGACCACCTCACGGTCCCAGATGTGACAGAGTGCAGGGAACCCTCCCACCCACACCGCTTTCTCCCAGTCCGTCACTTACAGCCATCACTACCGTTGCCTCAGGAAAGGGGTATTTTGAAAGAAGCAGAGAGAAGACTTTGAAGTACCAGAAAACCTCTGGGCCCAGAGCAGACAGAAGCCACAGGTGGCCACAGCATATTCTGCCCCAGAAGACAGAATCTCCCGGTACTGGGCATAAGGACTGTCAGAGCAAAAGCTAAGGGTGAGTTGATAGTGAAGGAGCCCCAGGGGAAGGTGACAAGAACAGAGGGACCTGCTTAGACATTGCTGGCATTGTCCCCATTTTGCAGAGGTGAACACTGAGCCCAAAGTTGAGGGTGTGTTGGATTCCCAGTAGCAAAGACAGCCTCGATGTGGGGTGTCCATGGCTGAATGCGAGGGCTGGTGGGCAGCGTCAGCCGTGGAGGCAGACGGGGAGGACGGAGCCGTGATTGAGGGCCTCGGGGAGGTTAGATAGCTAGGAAACAGTTGCAAAGGACAAAGAACACATTGATTTTTAAACGATCAATTTACAAAGGAATGAAGAATGGAATTAAAAGGAATTTTGGCAAATAAATGACTGCAGGTAGTAAATTAAGATTCTATACATCACATCAAGAGGGCTATTCCAAGATAGGGGAAAATAAATGAGTTTTTAAAAAGATCCTGCTTTTTTTTTCACTTTCCATTTTTCCAGTGGTATAATCATGATATAAAATACATAGAATCATGACACATCAGGAAAATAACAGAGAAGATAAAGCTATCATAACCTGATCTCTCTCTCTCTCTCTTTTTAAAAAGAGATTTTTGCTATGGCATGTGCACTTGCCAGAGAGAGAGAGATGGTGAGAGAGAAATTGAGAAATCATCCCCCAGGAGGGATGGCCACACTGAAATCCCTTCTCCTCCATTCTCCTCCTGGGATCGTGGACATGCACGCACATGCGCCTAGTGTGAATTTCAAGCTGCCAAGTCTGGGACTCAAACCACAGTTGGCCACATGGGAGTTCAATGATGTAACCACTATGCCATCTGCTGGCTCCAATCTTTTCTTCTAAAAGTATATTTGTTTATTTCATGACAGTGAGAGAGGCACCCCCAATAGGGTCCTGATGCCCCAATTGACTTCCAACCTCAGCCAGCTTGCCTCCCACCCTCAGCCAGCCCCAGATCACAGGCACCCAGGTGTGGGGAGCCAAGAAGGAGACATGAGGAATGTGCAGGACGTGACCGCTAGATGGAGGCCAAGGTTATCATCTGGACCTAACCTTGGGTGTCTGAACTGTTATGTGCAGAATGTTCCAAGTATTGTTACAACCTGATAAACTCAGCAAGGACTTTTGAGTCCCACGTTAAGGAGACCTTAAGTTTCTATCCCCACCAAGCAAACCAATTCCCAGAAACCACATGACCAACAGTCCCTCCCGTTGCCTAGAAACCTATCTGCATAAGCAGACATGCCTATTACTGAGCTCATATAAGCTTGTCATACTTCCTCAATAAACAAGACTTGATCAGCACCTTGTCTTGTCTCCACTCTGTGTGTTTGTCCTTTCTCTCACTCCCTCCCTCAGGTGACTGTTCGACTGTCCTGAGGGTCGGGACACGTGGCACCCGAACAGAGACCTGAATATGAGGATCCAGTGAAGAGCACCAGAATAAAGAAAAAAGAGAGAAAAGGCCGGCAGAAAACAGAAGAGGATGAAAAAGAAGTGTCCCGGTAAGTAACAAGGGTGATTATGGGACAAGAAATTAGTCAGCATGAGTTATTTGTTCATGGGCTTAAAGAAGCCCTCAAGACACGTGGAGTTAACATTAAGATTAAACAATTACTTTCCTTTTTTGATTTCCTGAAAGAGGTGTGCCCTTGGTTTCCCCAAGAAGGTACTATTGATGAAAAAAGGTGGAAGAGGGTAGGTGACGCTTTAAAAGATTACTATGTCACATTTGGACTGGAAAAGGTCCCAGTAACAACCTTCTCTTATTGGAATCTAATAGATGAAATCATTAGGTTCCGGCTAACTGACCCTAAAATTGCGGCAGTCATTGCAGAGGGAGAACAAATTATGCAAAGAGATGAAACTCAGGCAGATAGTGGAAATGCCAGAGAAACTAAAAAAGACCCTGACGCCAAAAAAGAGGGAGATTTAATTTCCTTAGATAGTGAGGAAGAAGTAACAGATCTTAATAAACAATCAGATGTCAAACCAAAACAAATTAAAAAACTGAGAGTCAAAGGTGAAGTTACAAACTTCAAAAAGCCCCAGAAAAAATTATACCCATCTCTTACAGAACTTAAAGTTCATTTAGATGACCAATTGACTGATTCTGAAGAAGAAACTCTAGAAACAGAGGCCGCCAAATACAATAATCCAAAATGGCCGCCTTTCAAAAAACGACCGCCATCTTATAAGTTGGTCACATCCGCACCACCTTTGGTGATGCCAGTTATCGATCCTAGGGAAGAGGTTCTGAATAAGGTCAAACAACTTAAGGAACAAATTCAGTTAGAAAAGGAACATCAGGAACTAATATCACAATTAGAAAAACTGAGAGTGGGTAAATCTAAAAGTGGAGATTCCTCGCAGAATCGCTACCAGCCCACATTTATCCCTGGCATGAAAATTAAACCAGTTCAAACACCAGTAACAGAAGCCATAGATCCACAAGGACAAGCATGGTGCCATCATAGTGGCTTTGACTTTAAAATCATAGAAGAAATTAAAACAGCAGTTGCTGAATATGGAGCTACAGCCCCATATACTTTAGCCATAGTTGAATCAGTGGCAGACAATTGGCTTACACCATCGGACTGGCGAACACTGGCCCGTGCTACGCTCTCTGGATGGGATTACTTACTTTGGAAATTAGAATATGTGGAGGCTTGCAGGGAGACCGCAGGCCTTAATGCCCAGGCCAACAATGGCTGGACAGCAGATATGTTATTGGGAGAAGGCAATTATGCAAATAACGACAATCAAATGCAATATGATCCAGGGCTATTTGCTCAAATTCATATAGCAGGCATGAAGGCTTGGAGAAAACTTCCTACTAAAGGAGATTTAAGCACCTCCCTTACCAAAATACAACAAGGGCCTGAGGAACCTTTTTCTGAGTTTGTTCATCGGTTAATTACTGCAGCAGGGAGAATATTCGGCAATGCTGATGCAGGTATCTATTTCATTAAACAACTGGCATACGAGAACGCCAATGCTGCCTGTCAAGCAGCAATCAGGCCATATAGAAAAAAGACAGATTTGTCAGGTTATATTCGCCTATGTTCTGATATTGGGTCGGCATACCAACAGGGATTGGCTATAGTCGCTGCCCTTCAAGGGTATACTGTCCGCCAATTCCTTAACCGTAACAATAGAGGCAATTGCTTCAATTGTGGTCGGCCCGGACATATGGCAAAAAATTGTAGGATGAAAAATATTAATGGTCAGAAACAAAATCAACCTCTTGAATTGTGCAGTAAATGCCAAAGGGGACGCCACCCCACAAATGAGTGCAGATCCAAAACAGACATCCATGGCAGGCCACTCAGTCATAATCAGGGCAATGGGAACAGAGGGCCGCCCCAAGTCCCCAGACCCAAACAAGCTTTGGGGGCACTAGAGTTTGTTTCAGCAAACAACAACAACCCATTTCAGACCTCTCCAGAGCAACCCCAGGAAGCTCAGGACTGGACCTCTGTTCCACCACCCACACAGTATTTACACCGGAAATGGGAGTTCAAGCATTGCCCACCGGGGTCTTTGGGCCTCTACAGCCAAACACCTTTGCAATACTCTTGGGGCACAGTAGTGCCACTATGGAGGGACTTCAAGTCTTTCCAGGGGTAATAGATACTGATTATGAGGGAGAAATTAAGATTATGGCTTCCTCTCCAAAATTAATCACAACCGTTCCCGCTAATAAACACATAGCTCAGCTCCTGCTCCTTCCATTGCTCTCAACTCCAAACACCGTCCAAACCTCTTCACGAGGTGAAAAGGGCTTGGGCTCTTCAGATACCTATTGGGTACAACACATTTCCCCGAATAAACTAATGCTCACTCTGTGGCTGGATGGAAAACAGTTTTCTGGACTTATAGACACCGGGGCTGATGTCACAATTATTAGAAAAGAAAATTGGCCCCAGTCCTGGCCTCTTGTCCCAACCCTAACTAACTTAAAGGGTATCGGACAAAGTCAAAACCCCGAAAAGAGCTCAAAAGTACTACAATGGGAAGATAAAACAATCAAGGAGCCATCCAACCCTTTGTAGTACGAGGCCTTCCTATCAATTTGTGGGGACGAGACCTATCATCACAAATGCGCCTCTACACGTTCAGTCCGAATGAACTGCACAATAACTGCACAAATGCTGGCTCAAGGATATACACCAGGAAAAGGTTTGGGGAAAAATGAATCGGGTATTACCCAACCCCTGTGGCCCCAGCCTAAGAGTGATAGAGCCACAGTGGCCTCTTAATAAGAAAAACTTGTGGCAGCCGAGCAGTGAGTACAGGAACAGGCTCACGCATCACTTCATCAAAATAGTGCCAGTTTACGAAAACAATTGGGCATTTCTCGGGAAGCCGCTAAACAAGCAGTTAAAAGCTGTTCTACCTGCCCAGAACTCCTTCCTGTTCCTCATTATGGGTTAAACCCTCGAGGCCTTCTTCCAAATCATTTGTGGCAAGTGGATGTTACTCATTATCCTGAATTTGGTAAGTTAAAATATATTCATGTGTCAATAGATACCTTCTCTGGATTTATTTTTGCTTCAGCTCATACTGGAGAAGCTACAAAACACGTTGCGGCCCATTGCCTGGAGGCCCTCTCTGTTTGGGGATTGCCTCGCTGCATTAAAACTGATCATGGCAGTGGATATACTAGTAATGGCTTTGCCCGCTTTCTGTGCACAATTTCGTATTTCCCACAAGACTGGCATTCCTTACCTCCAAGGTCAAGGTATTGTAGAAAGAGCTCATGGTACTTTAAAAGCTGCTTTACATAAAATTCAAAAGGGGGAGTTGTATCCCCTGACGCCGCGTAATTATTTAAAACATGCCTTATTTGTACTTAATTTCTTAAATGTGGATAAACAAGGATCTCGTGCAGCTGAACGATTTTGGCATTCCAAAACACAACCTCATTATACCACAGTCATTTGGAAAGGTCCTTTAATGGAATCATGGAATGGGCCCGACCCTGTGTTGATATGGGGTCGAGGACATGTCTGTGTTTTTCTGCAAACAATGATGGCGCTCGCTGGCTTCTAGAATGCTTGGTGCGGTGTATGGACACCCCGAAAGACCAGGAGGATGCTGTGCCTATGGGTCTGCCTGAAGATGGTGACACTCGTTGAAGCAGAAATCTACTGGGCATATGGACCAACAAATTACTGTCAGTTGTTCTAATTGTACACTTCCTAGTTGTGTTAGCAATGGGACCTCTTCTGTTTTTGTAGTAGAGCAACCGTCATTTGTTATGCTTCCTGTAAATGCGTCTGAGGAGTGGTATGAGGAAAAGGGATTGCAAGTTTTGCGAGAGTTAGAACGTGCCCTAGCACGTCACAAGCAGGGGGTAGGACTCATAATAACAGGAATGATTGCAATTATATCCATTTTGGTGACTGCAGTCACCTCTGCCATAGCTTTACCACAGACAGTACAAGCAGCTGGTTTTGTAGATAATGTATCCAAAAATATTTCCATAGCTTTACATACTCAAGAAAGTATTGATGAAAAAATCCAACAAAAATTGGATGCTCTTTACGATACTGTTGTACAATCTGGGAAACCGGGTAGATGGGTTACATGTGCGTTCTTCTGTCCGATGGCATGCTTTGTATCAATGGATTTGTGTCAACCCTAAAATCTATAATGAAAGCCAACATGATTGGGAAAAGGTCAAAAAACATTTACAAGGTGTCTGGCGCGGAGCCAGTGAAACAATGGCCATTCTTACACTCTATCGAGAGATCTTAGAGATAGAGGAGGCACGTTCCTCTCCCTTTAACGCAGCACAAGAAGCAAATGAACTGCTGCAACAACTGTATGGTCTCCTACCACACTGGACCTTGTGGCAACAGTGGTTCATGCCTGCCGCTATGGCAGCAGGTCTGGGCCTTGTGTTGCTGTGTTGTGCCCCCTGCCTTGTGCGAATACTCGGGCGCTCCTTTCTTGGAGTTCACTCTGAAATCCATCGGTTAAAACTTCAAGCCAAGGCATTAGATGCAGAGGCTGGTGGTCAATGACGGGTAAGATCCTTGGGACGTTTCTCAACCTAAGACAGGGGGTGCATGCAAACATGCATTACCCGATGACGGGTAAGAGAAAATGTCACCAGGGACAACCTAAGACAGGCACAGCCTACTGCCCGTCAGAAGTGGCGGATTTTTTAATAAACAATAAAGGGGGAGATGTGGGGAGCCAAGAAGGACACATGAGGAACGTGCAGGACGTGACCGCTAGATGGAGACCAAGGTTATTGTCTGGACCTAACCTTGGGCATCTGAACTGTTATGTGCAGAATGTTCCAAGTATTGTTACAACAACCTGATAAACTCAGCAAGGACTTTGAGTCCCACGTTAAGGAAGCCAAATGTTTCTGTATAAAAGAGAGCAATAAACTTAACTCGTGGCTGACCGGTATTGACTGGCAGTCTTCCCGTTTCTATCCTATCTTCTTGTCTTTTCTTTAATCCTCACCCCCCAACTCAGGAACTGTTCACCGTCAGCGGGTCTGACACCCAGGTGCCCATTGTACCCAGGAGATCTCTGGATGCGAACCTAGAACCTTGGCATGTAGGCTCTCAGAGAGGGTCACCTTTCACCATTGTAGCATCTGGCCCTTCTAGCCTGACCTTCATATGTAGTTCACAGTTTTGTCCCCTATTTTTCCAATACTGGGTCTTTTTTTCCTTGATTGCTAGAGAGAGACAGAAAGACAGAGAGGGAGAGAGGAAAACCCGATGGGGCACAGCCACGGCCCCGTCTCCATTTCTCTGCCTGTCTAGATCGCAGGCATGTACGCGCATATACCTGGTGTCTTTTCCTTTCCCTTTTCCTTTTTTTGCCATAGGGGGCATTCACTTGCTGGAGAGAGATACAGAGAGATCGAGAAAGAGGGAAAGTAGGCGATCACTCCCTTCCCCCAGAGGGAATGGTCACACCGTGACCGCTTCTCCTCCACTCTCTTTTCGGGGTTTTGGGCACACACACATGTATCCAGCATGAGTTTCAAGCCCCCAGGTCTGAGATTTAAACCATGATCTGTCATGATTCTGTCATGGGAATCCAACTCTTAACCACCACCTGCTGGCCCTACATCTGGCATGTTTTCCAAACCACTGGGTCTGGGATTCAAACCATGCAGTCAGTTATGTGGAATCCATCGCCCTTAACCACCAGGCCATGGGACCAGCACCCCACCCCCCAGGACAACCAGAGGGCAGAGGAGAAAAGGAGCTGAGGAAGAATGCACTGGGCTTGTGGTGCACAGGACAGGTGGGTGGTGAAGAAGGGGGTCAATTGGGACTTGTAGCTGTCTGGTGTCTCAGTCCATCAAGTAGGGCCATGAGGGACAGAGACACCAAAATAGGCCTGGGGTCAGGGAGGGGCGGGGCACGGAAACATGAACGAGCCTTGGTTTGAGAATCCAAAGCAGAAATACCAAGGAGGCAACTGGCTCTGGCTTTGGGCATCGTGGGGTGGACTCTCAGGACGTGGGCATTCTTGGCGGGTGGCTGCTGAGGATGACGTCAACAGAGGAGGGAGGAGGGCCTCGGACTGGGCCCCAGGGGCCTCCACATTGAACAGAACAGAGGTGGGGGAGGATGGCCCTGTACAGAACCAAAGAAGGAGTCAGAGAGGGGCCCATAGACCCAGGAGAAATGGCTGGTGAGCACTGAGGGAAGAGCAATTCCAGGGAGGAGCCGTGCCCTGCCAGGCTGCTGCAAACTGCATTGTGGGCCAGACGTGAAAGTCGTGGTTGTGCGGTGAGCAGGCGCCGAGGCAGTGGAGACAGGAGAGAGAGAACAGCAGTAGTGAGGTGTGGGCGCCACCAAGTCCACTCCTGAGCTGATCTCTGAGATTTGTAAAGAGCTGGGGTTCAGGTTGACCCCTTCACTTTTGAGAATGACTTATGTCTATATTGGGCTCCCCCAGATCCAGGATCTGGTTGCTTCATGATAGTCGGGGAGCCCAGTGAGCACCGGATTCAAGGATGGGGCTTTGGAAACTTTCTACTCCGTCTTCTCTCTCGGTAATAGTCAGATATCTGCTACCAGCAGCCCCAAACTTTCACACTGCGGGAGGGTAAGAGGAATAAGAGACTCAGGCGAGGCCCGGCCTCTGTGGCATACTGGACTATAGAGCTGGAAGACACAAGCCAACCACAGTTAGAGTCCCCCCATCCGGTTACCCTGAAGACGTGTGGAGGGCGTTTGTGCCTGCCCAGGATCCTGGCTGGCTGGGGGATCAGAGGAAGGGGATTGGGACATGACCAAGCGGTGTGGATGGTGCTTCTCTCTTTCTCATGAGCATATGTGCCTGTGTGCTCTCTCATGAAGTAAAATAAGTAGAGCCCACTCGTACCTTACTCCCAAATCACACCATGTAGCTTAACTTCTCCGAATGCACTTTGTTTGCCCCTCTTGGCCTTGACTCATGCTGTCCCCTGTGCCCGAAACGCACTTCCTCATTCAAACCCCACCTGTCTGGTGAATGCTTCACTGGTCTCAAAAAACTGGTCACAAGAGCCTCCTCTGTGAAGCTGTTTCTGTCCTCTACCTCCCACCAGGTGGACTGACCCCTCCTGGCTGCAGTCCCCTCCAGAAGACCCTCTCATGGCGTCCACAGCACTTGACCGTGTCACTAATGGGAGCAAGGGGCTACACCCTCCGGCCTCAGCCCGTTGTCACCGGGGAACACAAGCTCTGTGTGGTCAGATCTTCTGTTTTTCCCGGGAAGTAAAAAACCTCGATTTTTAACATCAAATCTGATTTCAAAACTCAGCCAAAGTTTAAGAATTTCAAAACCACTAGGGGTCCCAAAGTCATCTTCCAGGGGACCCTCCAAGGACTGCCACTTTAAAATGTGCTGTACCCTTTCCTTAGGCAGAAACGGGTCTTACTCGCCTCACACAGACAGAGGTTTCTAAGCGTAGAGAGAGGGGACTCCTGTTTTGTGCCAGGAACTTGGAGAGGTTTTTGCTATGGGGCACGTGCGCTCGCCAGA
>NW_006159706.1:3113223-3117754 GCF_000334495.1 Tupaia belangeri chinensis | reverse complement strand
TGGTCACACCGTGACCGCTTCTCCTCCACTCTCTTTTCGGGGTTTTGGGCACACACACATGTATCCAGCATGAGTTTCAAGCCCCCAGGTCTGAGATTTAAACCATGATCTGTCATGATTCTGTCATGGGAATCCAACTCTTAACCACCACCTGCTGGCCCTACATCTGGCATGTTTTCCAAACCACTGGGTCTGGGATTCAAACCATGCAGTCAGTTATGTGGAATCCATCGCCCTTAACCACCAGGCCATGGGACCAGCACCCCACCCCCCAGGACAACCAGAGGGCAGAGGAGAAAAGGAGCTGAGGAAGAATGCACTGGGCTTGTGGTGCACAGGACAGGTGGGTGGTGAAGAAGGGGGTCAATTGGGACTTGTAGCTGTCTGGTGTCTCAGTCCATCAAGTAGGGCCATGAGGGACAGAGACACCAAAATAGGCCTGGGGTCAGGGAGGGGCGGGGCACGGAAACATGAACGAGCCTTGGTTTGAGAATCCAAAGCAGAAATACCAAGGAGGCAACTGGCTCTGGCTTTGGGCATCGTGGGGTGGACTCTCAGGACATGGGCATTCTTGGCGGGTGGCTGCTGAGGATGACGTCAACAGAGGAGGGAGGAGGGCCTCGGACTGGGCCCCAGGGGCCTCCACATTGAACAGAACAGAGGTGGGGGAGGATGGCCCTGTACAGAACCAAAGAAGGAGTCAGAGAGGGGCCCATAGACCCAGGAGAAATGGCTGGTGAGCACTGAGGGAAGAGCAATTCCAGGGAGGAGCCGTGCCCTGCCAGGCTGCTGCAAACTGCATTGTGGGCCAGACGTGAAAGTCGTGGTTGTGCGGTGAGCAGGCGCCGAGGCAGTGGAGACAGGAGAGAGAGAACAGCAGTAGTGAGGTGTGGGCGCCACCAAGTCCACTCCTGAGCTGATCTCTGAGATTTGTAAAGAGCTGGGGTTCAGGTTGACCCCTTCACTTTTGAGAATGACTTATGTCTATATTGGGCTCCCCCAGATCCAGGATCTGGTTGCTTCATGATAGTCGGGGAGCCCAGTGAGCACCGGATTCAAGGATGGGGCTTTGGAAACTTTCTACTCCGTCTTCTCTCTCGGTAATAGTCAGATATCTGCTACCAGCAGCCCCAAACCTTCACACTGCGGGAGGGTAAGAGGAATAAGAGACTCAGGCGAGGCCCGGCCTCTGTGGCATACTGGACTATAGAGCTGGAAGACACAAGCCAACCACAGTTAGAGTCCCCCCATCCGGTTACCCTGAAGACGTGTGGAGGGCGTTTGTGCCTGCCCAGGATCCTGGCTGGCTGGGGGATCAGAGGAAGGGGATTGGGACATGACCAAGCGGTGTGGATGGTGCTTCTCTCTTTCTCATGAGCATATGTGCCTGTGTGCTCTCTCATGAAGTAAAATAAGTAGAGCCCACTCGTACCTTACTCCCAAATCACACCATGTAGCTTAACTTCTCCGAATGCACTTTGTTTGCCCCTCTTGGCCTTGACTCATGCTGTCCCCTGTGCCCGAAACGCACTTCCTCATTCAAACCCCACCTGTCTGGTGAATGCTTCACTGGTCTCAAAAAACTGGTCACAAGAGCCTCCTCTGTGAAGCTGTTTCTGTCCTCTACCTCCCACCAGGTGGACTGACCCCTCCTGGCTGCAGTCCCCTCCAGAAGACCCTCTCATGGCGTCCACAGCACTTGACCGTGTCACTAATGGGAGCAAGGGGCTACACCCTCCGGCCTCAGCCCGTTGTCACCGGGGAACACAAGCTCTGTGTGGTCAGATCTTCTGTTTTTCCCGGGAAGTAAAAAACCTCGATTTTTAACATCAAATCTGATTTCAAAACTCAGCCAAAGTTTAAGAATTTCAAAACCACTAGGGGTCCCAAAGTCATCTTCCAGGGGACCCTCCAAGGACTGCCACTTTAAAATGTGCTGTACCCTTTCCTTAGGCAGAAACGGGTCTTACTCGCCTCACACAGACAGAGGTTTCTAAGCGTAGAGAGAGGGGACTCCTGTTTTGTGCCAGGAACTTGGAGAGGTTTTTGCTATGGGGCACGTGCGCTCGCCAGAAAGAGAGAGACAGAAAGATAGAAAGTGAGAAATCATCCCCCGGGGGGATGGCCACGCCACAATCCATTCTCCTCCATTCTCCTCTCAGGATCTTGGGCATGCACGCACACGTACCTGGCATGGGGTTAAGCCACTGGGTCCGGGACTCGAACCGTGGTAGACTACATGGGAGAGTCCAGTGACATAGCCATTATGCCAACTGCTGGTCTCCATTTGCCCATTTTCTAGCTGGGAAAACCGAAGCTCTGAGAGGTAAGGCCACTTGCTTTAATTCCAACTCTGGTCTATTGCTTCATATTCCACAAGGGCTAAGTGCCCTAGAACCCGCCTGCGACCGGAAGCGCTGCACCACTCTCCACTGGCAGTGTCATTAGTTCCCGTGAATAAGTAATACTATCACGTATTGAGCCCCTGAGGTTCAAGGTGCTAGGACGGGGGAATCCCACAAAGACCAGCCTGCTGCGCTCGGGCCACACCTGCACAAGCGAGTGAATAAACCGCTAATTTCAGGGACACATGCTGCAGAGGGAAGTGGGGGAGGCCCAGGAGAAGGAGCACCCCAGAGCAGGAACTGCTTTCCCAAGAAGCCCTGGGGGCCTCCTGCTCCCCTACCCACTGCTTTCCCACAGGAGGCAGGATGTTTGTTCCTCGGCTCAATTCCCTCTGGAGGCCAATCCAACAGGTCTCATTTTCTTCCACACGTTGTTAAACTCGATCTGAGCATTAAGTATTCAAGGAAGCCCCATCTGCAAATATTTACCTTTCACTCAGCAGCTTCGACCCTCCCCTGGGAGGCCCCATTAAGATGCCCTCCTCTGGGATGGGGATGGGATGGCGATGGCTGGCGGGCAGGATGGCGCCAGGAGAATTGAATTCCTGACTTGCCCAGAGCTGGGACAGACAGGCCGCATGGGGTCGGGGGCTGGAGGTGTGTTCCCCCTCCCCAAGAACCCAGCAGCGTGCACATGGGCTTTCCACGTGAGCACGTGCACACATACGTACACACATACATGCACACATGTATGCCTTCCTTAAACACACCACCACATTTTAAAAGCCCTGAAAACTTGGGGGCTGGCTGGTGGCTCAGCGGTAAAACGTGACACTCTGTGAGGCTGATCCACAGAGGAAGGTCCCAGGTTCCCTTCTGGAGATCCCCCTACCCTCACCCCCTGTACACTGGGCACATGTGTGCCCATGGCCCAGTTCTGGGTGAGTAGGGGTGATTGATTGCCAGGACTCTGCTGGAGATGGTATCTCTTCTCCCACTCTCTCTCAATAAATCAATAACTTATTTTTAGAGAGATTTTTGCTATAAGGCATGTGTGTTTGCCAGAGGGACAGTAG
The DNA here is from genome assembly GCF_000334495.1 of Tupaia belangeri chinensis. Lineage (NCBI taxonomy): Eukaryota > Metazoa > Chordata > Mammalia > Scandentia > Tupaiidae > Tupaia > Tupaia belangeri. The sequence continues at coordinate 3,114,333 of NW_006159706.1, read as the reverse complement.
GGGTGAAGTTGCCTTTCAGGAGGGATGGCCACGCCACAATCCTTTCTCCTCCAGTATCCTCTCGGGATTTTGGATGCACACATATGCACCCGACATGAATTTTAAGCCCTCGGGTCCAGGACTTGAACTGCAGTCGACTACGTGGGAGTCCAGCAGCATAACCATCATGCCATCCACTGGTCCCAAATCAATAACTTTTTAAAAAGACCCTGTGTTGTGGTTCCTGTCTCTCTGTCTCTCTCTCTCTCCATCTCTCTAGCTCATGAAAGAAGGAAATATACCTAAACAAAATCGTTTAGAACCCATCCAAGTATCTGTCTCAGACCCATACTAAACTCTTGCAGAGGAAATCCACCAGGACTGGGGCGAGGCAGGGGTGGGCAGGGAAGGAACAGTTTAAGCCCTTGCTGGCTATCAGCCCCACAGGGCAACCCCTGTCCTTGCCCCAAGGGGACAGCATGAGAGGCCACGGGGCTCACAGACGCCTCCCCGCTGGTAGGAGCGGCAAAGAGGCCAGGGGCACTCACTCGCCACAGCCTCACGCTGCATTCCCATCAGTCTACCTTGGCCCTCGAGCTCTGAGCTCCTCAGTCGCTCACAACCCCTATGTATGTGCACAGTCCCTGCCTCAGTGCCAGGAGAGACTTAGATCAGGCCTGAGAGGCTGTACAGCACAGTGATTGACTATATAGTGTGGGTTCAAATCCCAGCTCTGGCACTTGCCAGCTGCATGATCTTGGTGAAGGCACTTCCCTTCTCTGTGCCTCGGCTTTGTAAGATGGGGATGATGATAACATCGTGGAGACTAACGGAATCACCCCGGGCGTCAAGAGCAGTGCCTGCGCAGGGCGGGCTACAGTAAGACGACTGTGAACGGAGTGTCTACAATGCCACTGCCATCCTCGCTAGTCATGGCTATGCTCATGCTGCACTCTGGGGCCTGACGAGGCCATTCGTAGCAAAGGGACAGGAACTCTCACACCAGACACCTCTGGGTACCGGGCACTGTGCCCAGCATGCCACGTGGGTTATCAAATCTCGGTCTTGCTGAAACACCTTGAGCTCTGGACCCTCCCATTGTAGGTCAGAGGGAAAAGGCTCAGAGCGGTT
>NW_006159706.1:3088729-3113179 GCF_000334495.1 Tupaia belangeri chinensis | reverse complement strand
GAGGGAAAAGGCTCAGATCGGTTCACTATCTTGCCCCAAGTCACACAGCAGCAGATAGAACCAGAAAACTTCCTCAGGTCTGGGGGCCCCTGTTATTTCCATAGCACCCTGTCCCCCAAGGAGTAGGAACACAGGCAGGAAAGACCATGGGTTCTTCTCCCCCCGTGCCCACTGCGGTTTGGGGGTGCCGGCCACTGCGGGATCTTGCCCAGCTGCTGACGCACCGTGTGAACCCTGGGCAGGGATCCCTGTGCTCTGAGCACTTAGTAAAAAAGGCACACACAAAAATAATAATAAATAGAACAGCCCAGCTAAGCTAAAATGCTCTCCTCGGAGGGAAAGGGAAATAAAATTTGATGAACCTCTGCATAATGTTCAAGTTATGAATGTATAAAGTGATATTCTGCACATATGCTGGGAAGCATTCATCTTGGGGCCTGAGTGGGGAGGACCGGCGGAACTGGGGCACCAGCAAACAGCAGCTTCTTGCTAATGGGGTACAGAGTGGCCCTATCTCCTGCCTCAGCAAAATGAGCTTTACCTTCGCCCCAGGAAGTGGGCTACCCACATCCGGGGACAACCTACTGCGGTGGCAACGGGCAGCTTTGGACCCAGGCGGGTGATGTACCTGCTAGGACTGGATGCTCTTCTGTGCTGCACCGCACCAGGCTTGCCACCTTCCCCAGCCCTGGGTGAGGTCACCTGGCCTCCCCGGCCCCAGCTGGCCAGCCCAGGGCTAAACACCTGTCCCGGGCTGGGCAATCACATCTTCTCTCCTGGGATTTGGCTTGGGGCACTGGGATGCTGAGGCAGCTGGGTGACAGTGGTTCAGAGCTGAAAGGGCATGGGGGAGCTAGGGCTGGGCCTCTAAAGAGGAGAATCCAGGCAATGACTAAAACACATTTAACGAGCACCTATCAGGTGCTTGAAATAGAGTGGGGAACAGGACAGCGAAGGCCTTCAATCACAGAGCTCTGTTTACAGGCTGACAACCAAATGTACAAAATATATTAGGCTGGGGTCAGGTGGTGGCCCAGCGGTCTAACCCAGCACACTTGGGGAGGTTGACTCACGTGGGGAAGTTCTGGGTTCCTGTCCAGAGACCTTCCAGGCACTGTGTGCCCATGACCCAGGCTGGCCAAGACCTGGAGGTGGATTATGACCTTGAGATTCTGCTGGGTGTGTGTGTGTGGGGAGGGGGGTGCTGTTTCTTTGCCTCTCTCTCTGTCTTCTCTATCTCTCTCTCCCTTATGAAAGAAAGAAATAAAAACCATAAACTCCTTCAATAGCATAACTACTTTTAAAATAAGGTCAGGTTGTGTCAGGTACCAGTAGAAATTAGTAATGGGATAGAGTGACTAGGACAGGGAGCATGGAGCGGGGTGTAAATTGAGACCCAGTGACCAGGCAAGGCCACACCTGAGCGAGCCAACAGGTGAGCATTCCAGGAGGGGCACAGCAGGTGGTGGGAATGAGCTGGGTGTGTTTGAGGATAGAAAAAGAGGCCCACAGGGCAGGGGGAAAATACATCTGCTAGAAGGGTCTGCAACAGCCCAGCGGTCCGTGTGTGGCCCCTCCAAGGCCCACCTTGCTAATCCACTGCTCGCCACCTCCACAGGCTCCATGGAGGCTCCTTTCCCTCTCGTGCCCCTCGGAGGCTGCCAGCCCTGCAGCTGAGTCCCTTCTGCTTCTGGCCACCGGGAAGCATTACTGCTGGCCTGACTCCTCAGAACCTGTGACAAGTGAGTTTATTCCGGAGGTGGTCCCAGGACACACAGGGACGGGAGAGAGGGAGGAAGACAGGGAGGGAAGGTGCTAACACAGGGAGTGTTGATAGGCAGGTTCCCGCTGAGCCACCGGGGTGCCATTGGTGCTCCACTGGGGAGCAGTTCTGGTAGCTGACCCCTCGCTTTGGATAGAGCTAAGAGGCTAGTAGAGACTGAGATGAATACAGAAGAAGCACAGAACTCACTCCCAGGAGGAAGGGCCCAGAAATCCTCGGTCAGGCTGGAGATGTTTGTTGGAAGACGTCTGGAGTTCTGCCTAGGCTATCTCCAGTTTCTGAAATCCTGACATCCATCCAGTCATCCACCTGCCTGCTGTCCTTCCACTCATCTTTTCCTCTCTCTTCCTCCTCCAACCATTAATTGATCCACCTAGTCACCTATCCCTCCATTCGCCTGCTTGTCCACTCATCCATCCATCCATCCATCCATCCATCCATCCATCCACCTCTCCATCCACTCATATATCTAGCAGCCAGTGACCCACCCATCCAACTAGTCATCCACTCCTCCATCCACCTCTCCATCCACTCCTCCATCCACCTATGGATCCATCCAGCTACCCATCTACTCATTCACCCATCTATCCATTCCCTAATTTACCTATCCATCCATCCATCCATCCACCATTTATTGTCACCTCCTCTGTTCCTAGCAGGGCTCTGGAGACTCTGGTGAACAGATCTGGTCCCTGACCTGGAGAGCAATCCTCCTCCAGCAGCCATCACCAGTCCCACTGCTGGGTCCGCTTTTCACTCAGTTCTGTGACAGAGCCCAAGAAGGAAACCTCAGTTCAACCCTCTGTATCAAGCTTCTAAGAAACAAGAGGCTGAGTAGCAAACATTTAGCCATGGCTCCCTCTCCATTCCTCACACTCTGATCACATGAGCGCAAGGCAACCTAATGCCTAATAAAACATTAAATGTCCCAGAAATTCTGACACCAGAGGGTCCAAACTGCCTCACCTGGCCTGCCCCTTCAGCCCCACAGCCCCCCAGAACAACTCCATCACTCCAGTTTTTGACTGGGGCCCTGTGGCCACAGGGGCCAGGCTTTGTACTTCAGATTCCCAGTGGTGGCCAGAGGTGACAGATGTGCACTGACCTCTCCCGGAAGTACTTGATGGCCTCAGGGTCTATGAAGGTCGGCTCCTCCCGGTAGCCCTGCTCAAAGACCTTGCGCTTGTGCCGGAACTCAATGACCGTCTTGGTGTAGGAGTTGAGCGTGGTCACAGAGGCTGCCATGCAGCAGGTAAAGGAGCCCCACGCCAGGCTGCCAAGAGATCAGGAGAGAGATGCCAGGTGAGGGCAGGTGGGGCAGGCAATCCCCCACCCGCCAAACATTCATTCATCTCCACATGGCTGCCTCTTCTGGGCCAGCCCCAGAGCAGGTGCTCCCAGAAAGGACAAGACTGGATCCCTGCCCCAGTCCCAGCCTAGTCTGGGAGATGGATTGCATATTGCAATGCGGACATGACAACGTTTGCTACTGGGAGACCAGAAAAGAACCAGTCCCTCTGCCCAAAGGAGCTGGCATCAGGGAAGGTCACCCAGGAGACAGCAATACTGATGCTGGGTCTGGTAGGACAAGTGAGAGTTGGCAGGGGAAAGAGCATTCCAGGAGAAGGAACAGGATGAACAAAGGCCTGAGGCATGGACAATAGGGAGCGAGCACGAACTGTCAGAGCTTTGGGAAGCTGGAATGAGGATGCATGAGGAGATTTCTTGGAGTTAATGATGGAGAAGGAGATGGGAGCCAGCTCATCTTTCATGAGAGTTAAATTACCTTTGAGCACGTATGGCCCTGGGCTAGATGCTTAACCTCCCTGCCTCATATTCTTCCTGTTCATTTTAATGCTTACAACAACAGCACTCTCTGGCAGGGTTGTTGCAAGGATGGAAGCAGATGGTCCTTTAAAAGCATCTTAGAATAATGTCTGGCACATAGTAGGCACTCGAGAAAGGCTTTCTATCATTACTGTCATCACTATTATTCCTATTCTTCCCACCCACTTCTCCATGACCTAGATGGCAAGCTGCCCCTCTGAGGGATGAGGTCATAATGATCTGCTTGGCACTCTGCTCCACACCTTTCTCTGCACAGCGGGGACTGTAGGCTGCCCTCACCGATGTATGTGCTGAGGCCAGCCCCAGCTGGGGATCTGCCCTATACACATCTGGAAAAGAGGGGATGGTAGGGTTGGGGAGGAGGGGAGGGCAGGGGAGGGGAGGCTGGCCAGGCTCCAGTTCTAGTAATGGCCTCCTGCCCGATTCCTCAGACCAAGGCTGTATTCATGTTTAGTACCAGGAGTGGGGTACCTGCCTGGCTTTCTCCAAGTCAAGACCTTGGTTTTGCTATCCCCTGCACTGCTGGAAAGCTGTAGGCTCCCCATGGCTGGCACCCACAGCTGGTCTCATCATTCTGCATTGCCTATGGTCGGTGCAGCCCACCTCCTGCACGTACTGCTTTTCTCTTGTCAACTGCAGAGCCCCAAAAAGAAAGCAAGGGGAAATATGAACAGTCAGCCTTTCTCCAAAGGGACCCTCAAGAATCAACTGTTTCCCTTAATGCCAAACCCACTGACAGATTCCCCTGAGACTTTCATGATAAGGAGATTATTTAGATCAGGAGTCCTGAGGGTCTGTATTAGATGGTTTCGGGGTATCAGCCTGGTCCCTCTAGGAACTTCCCTGTTCACTAAAGGGTCCAGTTGTGACCCATTCCATGTCCACAGATGATGAGAAAAGGGCCAAACATCTGACCACAGCTGGTTAGGTCTGATACTCCCTCCTGAGCAAGAAGGCTGGAGACTCAAGGTTGATCTGGGGCATCTCTATGTACCAGCACGAAGCAAATTCCAAACCCAATGGTGGGGAATGAAGAAGTGGGCTTTTTCTGGGGTCCCATGATCGTGTTGGTTTCACCTGGCCAGCATCCATTTTTCCCTCTGGTAATAGCACCTAGATTCTGTTATGGAATCACCCCTCCCCTCCTCTCAGGCCATGTGTGGGGCTGGGCAACCCTCAACCTAGCCTAGGGGTGAGCACGTGACTTAGGTTTGCCCAATGAGAGCACCGCTTCCCTCTGGCACAGTAATTGGGTCAGGATGGACACACGGCCCAATTCACAATTGTAGGACTTGGTGAGAGCCGTTGGGCAACAGTGTCATTGTTCCTCTGCACTGCTAACCTGGTGGGATGTGCGCCAGGAGCTGCTGGGGACTGACAGCGAGGCCACGAAAAGGAGCTTGAGTGCTGAGCTGAAGTCCTTATCCCTGGACCTTTCAATCGTAGAAATCCAGATTCCCTCTTTAAAACTTTCTTCCCCTTAAGCCAGTTTGAATTGGGTTTCTGTCCTTGACAACCAACATTCTTATGCAATGACGCTCTATAAATGTCCTTCTTTTGCATAAGTTAGTTTTGCAGTGAATTTCTAGTTTTTAGAGCCAGGGATCATAACCGATGACCACTTCTGACTCAAGCCTGATGGCTCTGCCAGGGGACGGAGCTAAACATTCTCAAATAAAAAGCCTAAGCAAAACAAAACACCCTGCAAGAGCAGTGGGGTCCAGTGACTGAGTAGGAGTGCGAGGCTGGGGAGTGGGAGGTGGGGCCGTGTCCTGAGGTGGAGATGGGGTTGCTAAAGCCCAAGGGCCCCAGAATCAGATGCTGTAAGGGTGAAACTGAGTCAGACAGGCATGCACTAGACAGGCAAAAGGCAGACTGCCCTGGAAGCAGTGCCCACAGCCCTGTCTTTCCATCGGCTTTATACGCAAGACCCTTTGTTCTAACAAAACGTTGCCTCGCACTCGTTCCCTTGGGCTCGGGCTCTCCATGGCTATTTTTCTAGTCCTGAAAAACCCAAAGCTCGGGGCCAGTAAGTGGTGTGGTGGTTAAGGACACTGGACTACCACATGGCCGACCGGTTCAAGTCCCAGACCTGGCGGTTTGCTTTCTCACTTTCCCTCTCCTTCTCTCTCTATCCATCTCTGGTCAAATTAAAATAAATAAATACATTAAAAAACAGAAACAAGGGAACCAGCAGTTAGCGTAATGGCTATGTCGCTGGACTCCCACATAGTCGACTGTGGTTCACATCCCGGACCCGGTGGCTTAAAAAACTCATGCTGGGCGCGTGTGCATGCGTGCCCAAGATCTCGAGAGGAGAATGGAGGAGAAGGGATTGCGCCGTGACCATCCCCCCTGGGGGGTGATTTCTTGCTTTCTGTCTCTATGTCTCTCTCTGACTGTCTGGCGAGTGCACATACCCTATAGCGAAAACCTCTCCAAAAACAAACAAACAAACAAACAAAAAAAATCCCAAAGCTCATTTCCAACCCTCACTCCAATCCTACCCCTCCAGGATCCTTGGACTTGCAGACTTTTCAAGCTTTTCCCAGGCTCTTTGCCTGGCTAGTTCCATCTCACCCTTAAACATCACCTCCTCTGTGGGTATCCCTTGTCTTATCTCTCAGAAGTCCCCTCGCCAACACTCTATATCAAACGCACTTCTTTAAGTTAATCACTACCCTATCACACCCTGTAATTCTCTTATATCTTATTTGCCTCTCATTTACTTAGTGTTTTCATTTTAATTATTAATTTTAGAAGGCATGTACACTCTTCATAGGGAGAGAGAAAGAGAAAGAAAAAACCGTGGTCACATTGCCACCATTTCTCCTGCATTTCTCCATCCCTTCTGGATTTTGAGCACACACATACACAGCCAACACGTGTTTCAAAACATCGGGGCCGGGATTCAAACCATGTCGTACATGTAGGATCTGGCTCCCAACCCACAGTGCTTAGCCACTGCACCATGGGACTAGTCCTATTCTTTGTTTTTAAATTAAAATTTTCCTTTTGAGACAATTACAGAGTCACATGTAACTGTAAGAGACAATACAGAGAGAGATTCCACGTAAGGTAGCTGTTTTTCTCCAGTGGTAACATTCTGTAAAACGAGTGTACTCACCGTACAATACCATGAGGATATTGACATGGATATAGTGAAAATACAGACCAAGAATCCCTTCTGCTGTCACTTTATACCTGCTTTTCTCCTGACCTTCTCCAATCTCTGACAGCCACTAATCTGTTCTTCCTTTCCATAATTTTGCCACTTTGAGAATTTTTATAAATGGAATATTACAATCTATGTTTGGGATTGGCTTTTTTCACTCAGCATATTTCTCTCCAGTGAAAATCATTCAAGTATGGGTCTGTTTCTGGATTCTTTATTCTGTTCCATTGATCTATGCACCTACTAAGTCTTGAAATTGGGTAGACTGATTCCATGATAGTCTTCATGTTCAAAGTTGTTTTAGTTACTCTAGTTCTTTTGCCTTTCTGTATTAATTTTAGAATACTCTTGTCTATACTTATAAGAAATACTGCTGAGATTTGTATAGAAATTTTCCAAAACCTGTATATGCCTATTCAACAGTTGACATCTTCATTATGTTGAATATTCTTTCTGATCCACAAACATGGTATAGCTCTTCATTTATTTAGATCTTCTTTGATTTCTTACATTGATATTTTAAGGTTTTCAGCATACAAGTCCTGTGAATGTTTTGTTAGATTTATGCCTAAGTATTTCACTCTTTTGAGTATAAATATTATTGAATTTTTAATTTTGTAATCCAAATGCTTATTGACTGTGCTGGGCTAATTTACTAGGCCTAAACAGTTTTTGGTAAATTCCCCCCCCACTTTTTTTTTTTTGCTATAGAGAGCATGTCTTCACCAGAGGCAGAGAGGGAGAAAGTGAGAAAGCACCCCTCCACATCAGGAGAGGTGATCCCTTCTCCTCCACTCTTTTAAGATTTTGGGCATGCACACACACACACACACACACACACACACATGGTGTGATTTTTTTAAGCCTTCTGGGCTGGGACTCAAATCATGAACTTGGCCATGTGGATCCAGCGCCTTAACCTCCACTCCACGTACTGGCCCAAATTCCACCTAGATTTGGGGGGGGGTAGAGATTTTTGCCTTAGGGCATGTTCACTTGCCAGAGAGAAAGAAAGAGACAGAGACACTGAGAGGGAAAGTGAGAAATCACTCCCCAGGGGGGATGATCACACTGCAATCCCCTCTTTCTCCTCCTGGGATCTTGGGCATGCACACACTGTAGCCGGCATGAGTTTCAAGCCACTAGGTCTGGAACTTGAACTGCAGGACAACTTCAAATAGAGTTTATGTCTTCCTTTCTAATTTGTATGACTTTTATTTTCTTTGCATGCTGTATCGCACTAGCTAGCACCAACTTCTAACACTATGTTGAATAACAGCAATATTCCTAATATTGGAGAGAAAACATCCAGTCTTTCAACATTTAGTTAGTGATAGTGCTAGCTGTAGGTGTTTTGTAGACGTTCTTTATTAAGTTGAGAAAGTTCCCCTCGATTCCTACTTTTCAGGAAGTTTTTGGTTTGTTTAATTTGCCAGGGGGCATGTGCACTTGTCAGAGACAGACCCCCCCCAAGGTAAATGGTCACACCACAATCTCTTATCCTCCATCTCTCCTTCCTTTTGGGATTTTGGGCTCACACACAGATGCACCCAGCATGTTTTTCAAGCCTCCAGGTCTAGAATTCAAACTACTCAGTCAACCACGTGGGATCCTGCTGCCTTAACCACCAGGCCATGGGCTGGCCCTATTTGTTTGGTAATCATGAATGAATATTAAATTATATCAGACACTCTTTCTGCATCAGTTGATATGACTGTGTGATTTTTCTTCTGTAGCCTGGAATATGGTAGATGACACTGACTGATTTTCAAATATTGACCCAGCTTTCATCCTTGGAATAAACCCTACTTGTCATGGTGTACAATTCTCTATATATATTGCTGACTCTTATTTGCTCTATTTTGGTAAGGATTTTTGCATCTATATTAATAGCAGCTATTAATCAGTGGTTCTCTCTCTCTCTCTCTCTCTTTTTTTACACTTTGTCTGATTTTAACATCAGGGTCATCCTTCATGAAATGAACTGCAAAGCATTTCCTTTACTATTTTCGGAGGGAAAAAATGGGTGTGAATTCTATTTCAATATTTAGCATAATGTTCTAGTAATACCATTTGAACCTGGAGATTTATTTTTTGCAAGCTTTAAGCTTATAAACTCAATTTCCTTTGTAGTTATAGGGATATTCAAATTATCTATTTCATATTAGGTGAGTCGTGGTAGTCTGCGCTCTTGAAGAATTACTCCATTTCATCCAAGTTGTCAAATTTATCTGCGTAGAGCTATCTGTAGTATGCCTTTTCAATTTTCTTTTCAAAGAACCAACTTTTTGTTTTCTGTTTTTCTCTCTTTTTTTCAGTTTTTATTGATTTTTGCTCTTATCTTTTTTCTGCTTGCCTTAGATTTACTTTGTTCTTCTTTTTCTAGGTTCTTGGGAGTAGAAGCTTATGTCACTGATGTGAAACATTTTCTTTTTTCAAAAGTAAGCATTAACTGGGACCAGCAGTTAGCATAAATGGCTATATTGCTGAACTCCCATGCAGTCGACCACAGTTCGAGTCCCGGACCCGGCGGCTTAAGCTCACGCCGGGCACGTGTGTGTGCGTGCCCAAGATCCCGAAAGGAGAAGGGAGGAGAAGGGATTGTGGTGTGGCCATCCCCCCGGGGAGTGATTTCTCGCTTTCTGTTTCTCTGGCAAGCCCACGTGCCCTATAGCAAAAACCTCTCCCAAAAAAAAGAAGAATTAACTGCTATAAATTTCCCTCTCACCACTGCTTTAGCTGTATCTCAAACATTTTGATAGGCTGTATTTTCGTTTTCTTCAGCTCAATGCATTTTAAATTTTCCCTTGACTTCCTCTATGACTCATGGTTTAGTCAGAAGTATATTATTTAGCTTCTAAGCATTTGAAGAGTTTCCTGTCATTTTGGTTTTATTCTATTGTGGTTTGTGAACAGTCTATTTGATTTCAACTTTTACACATGTGTTGAAGTTTGTTTCGTGGTCCAGAATATGGTTTACCTTGGTATATATTACGTAGGCATGTAAAGAGTATACTGCTATTATTAGATGGACTACTCTATAGTCCCGATGAGATCATACTGATTAATGTGTTATTACCGAGTTCTACATCTTTGCTGATTTTATGTTTAGTTGTTCCATTAATTGTTGAGAGAGGCAGTTTGAAATTACTAAACGTAGCAGTAAATTTGCCTGTTTCTTTTTTAAAAATATATAATTATTTATTTTATTTTATTCATTCATTCATTCATTTTAATTTGACCAGACACACACACACACAGAGTGGGAGAGAGAGAGAGACAAAGAGAGAGAGAGAGAGAAAGTGAGAAAGCAAACCACCAGGTCCAGTCAAACCATGGTTGGCCATGTGGGAGTGCCCAGCACCTTAACTACCACTCCACCTGCAGGTCCCTACCTGTTTCTCTTTTCAGTTATATCAGGTTTTCCTTCACAGATTTTTCATCTCTGTTGTTCAGAAAATACATAATTAAGATTGCTATGGGTTTTTTGTTTTAATTTTTGCTATTACTTCTTTCAGTTACATAGGTTTTCCTTCACGGATTTTGTAGCTCTATTTTTGAGTATACATACATTTAGAATTGCTATGGGTTTTTTGTTTTTGTTGTTGTTGTTTATTTGTTTTGTTTTTAATTTTTGCAATAGGGCACATGCACTTCTTGGAGAGACAGAGAAGAAAAGTAAGAAAATACCGCTCACACCACAAATCCCTCTCCCCAGTCTCCTCTCAGGATTTTGGGCATGCACACACATGCACCTGATGCATTTCTTAATCCATGGGGTCCATGGGACTCTAACTGTGAAGTCAACCATGTGGGATCCAGTGCCTTAACCACCATGCCATCTGCTGGCTCAAGACTGCTAGGTCTTCTTGGTCCATGTTTGTCATTTTCTTTGTTGTGAATATGTTGATCTAACGTTAGCATAGCAAGTCATGCTTTCTTTTGGTTGATGTTTACATGATACACATTTTCCATCCTTTAAATCTAGCTATCTCATTATATTTAAAATGAATTTTTTTAGAAAGCACATAGTTAGGTCATGTTTTTTAATCCACGCTACCAATATGACTTTTAATTGGTATATTAAACCATTTATACTTAATGTGATTATCGATATAATTATTGCTTAAATCTGTCCACTTATTTTGTTGTTCTCTGCCTTTTGTTTCTCTTTTTCTTTTTCTTGGCTTCCTATGAGTGCTGAAATATTTTTTTAGAGTTCCATTTGGACTTCTCTATAATGGTTTTATTTTATTTTATTTGTTCATTTATTTATCTGGGGTTTTTTTGAGAGATTTTACCTGTAGGGTATGTATGCCTATCCAAGAGGCAGAGAGAGACAGAAAGTGAGAAATCACCCTCTGGGGGGATGGCCATACCACAATCCCTTCCCCTTCTCCTCCATTCTCCTCTTGGTATTCTAGGCACACATGCACACAGCCCAGTGTGAGTTTCAAGCCACCAGGTCCAGGACTCAAACTGCAGTCAGTCAGGTGGAAGACCAGTGCCTTAACCATTATGCCACATGCTGGCCCCTCTATAATGGTTTTAAAATGAAGATCTGAGAGATCTTCTTCTTCTTCTTCCTTTTTTTTTTTTGTGTGTGTGTGTGTGAGAGAGAGTTTTTTGTTATAGGGTGCATGTGCTCGCCAGAGAGACAGAGAGAGACAGAGAGGCAGAGAGTGAGAAATCACCCCCCAGGGGGGATGGCCACACCGCAATCTCTTCTCCTCCACTCTCCTCTTGGGATCTTGGGCATGCACGCACACCCACCCAGTGTGAGTTTAAGCCACCAGGTCAGGGACTTGAACTGCAGTCGACTACATGGTTGTTCAGCGACATAGTCATTACACCCACTGCTGGTCCCTATAATGGTTTTAAGTGTATTTCTCTATGTAGTTTTTGTTTGTTTTTTGCTACAAGGCATGTGCATTCATGAGAGAGAGAGAGAAGTGAGAAATCCCTTCCCAGGGAGGATAGCTATGCAGTAATCCCTTCTCCTCCATTCTCTCAGGATTTCAGGCACACACACTCAAGTTGCCAGTCCAGGACTTGAACTGCATGTGAGATCCAGTTCCTTAACCCATGTCACCTGCTGGCCCTCTCTGCAGTTTTTTCAGTGGTTATGTAGCCAGGCTACAAGAACCAAAACAACTCCATATTAAACATAGTACAATACATTTTTTTTTTCAGTAAAAGACCTGGGCCAGCTCTTAGTGTGGTGTTTAAGGAGGCTGGATCCCACATGGCGGACTGCACAGTTCAAGTCCCGGTTTGGCAGCTTGAGAAACATGCCAGGTGCGAATGCTTGTGTGCCCCAAATCCTGAAATGAGGAAGAAATGGAGAAGGAATTGCAGTGTGCTCATTCCCCACAGGGAAAATGTTTTCTCACTTTCTCTCTGCCTCTCTCCAGTGAGTACATGTGCAAATTAAAAAAAAAAAAAAGCATACCTTGCTTAATACTTTAAAGTCCAAAAACCAAGCGTGGCTTTATGAGATTTCAGAGGCCAGAGGCCTTGACACCAAAAAGATGTGCTGGAGAGAAATAAAGACTTCTGTTCTGATGGTCGAGTCGGGCCCACCCTGCTGCAGCTGAAAATGACAACTCTGATAGCAATAAGTCTCCTTCATGGCTGGTCAAGGAAGTGACAAACTGCTGTGCTGGGCAGAACAGCGCATTGTCCTTTATCTTTCCCTTTAAAAATCCATCTTGTTAGATAGGACTTCAGAGGTGGTCTTTGGTCATTAGCTCACCATCTTCCCGGGTTGCCGGCTTCCTGAAAAAGCTCCCTTTCCTTCCCACCAACACTGGTCCCTGAGGGAGCACTGCCTTTGGGCTCGGTCCTGATCAGACCCGGTTTCAGCTGTGCCAGCTCTTCCGTTCTGTGTACATGACAAATCACAGTCCCCTGGGTCGAGGTGTCACCAGTTAGTAAGGCGTAGACTGTGGCTCCCTGTATGCCCCTTTTCCTTTCCCCACTTACAATACAATGGTATTCCATGTATTTTCGGTAGACATTGAGAACCGCGTCAGACTGGAGTATGCTGTTGGCTCCAACCATCAAACGTCATTTAGAAAACTCAAGAGAAGTCAAATTTCTGTTCCCGTTTTCCTTCCTGATATTCAAACGTTTTTTTATTTCCCTCTGTCAAGACAACTTCCTGCAGCCATCCTTTTAGGGTAGGTCTGTTGGCAGCAAATTGTTTGTTTGTTTTCTTTCATCTAAGGAGGCTTGACTCCCCTTCATTTCCGAAGTACGTTTCTGCTACGTATTAAGATCTTGAGTTGGCAGTTCTTTCTTTCAGCAATTGAAAAATGTTATGCCCCTTCCTTTCAGCTTCCAAGGTTTCCAACGCAAAACTCCACTGTCATTTGAATTGCTTCCCCCATAGTTAAGACGGTTTTCTTTCACTGCTTCTAAGACTTTTTCTTTGACTCTGCCTTTTAAAAGTTTGACTCTGCCGTCTGTTGGTATGGATTTCCTTCCGTTTATACTATTAATATTGGAAATTCATTCAGCCTCTTGACTATGGAGGTTTGTCTTTTACAAAATCGGGGCCGTTCTCAGCCATTATCTCCTTGGGTACATTTTCAGTCCCAACTTCTTTCTCCTTTCTTTGAGAATTTCAATGTGAAAGTTTTTGTTATAATTCCAGAAGTTGAGGCTTTGTTCATTTTTGAAAAAAAGTTTATTTTCTCTTTGTCGTTTTGATGTGTCATTTCTATTGTCCTATCTTCAAGTTGCCTGATTTTTTTTTTTCTCCCATTTGTCCCCTCAATTCAGCGGTGAGCCCAACTGTTGGATATTCTATTTTGGTTATTATATTTTTCAGTTTTAAAAGTTTCACTTGGTTTTTCTGTATATTTTCTACTTCTTTCCTGAGACCTTCGATTTTTTAATAGAAGTTACTCATTGTAGTTACTCACTAAAGCATTTGTATGGTAATTGGTGTAGAATCTTTTTTTAAAAAGAATTATTTTATTTAACTCTATTTATTTATTTATTTATTTTTATTTTGACCAGAGAGGGACAGAGCAGGGGAGAGTGAAAGAGAGAGTGAAAGTGAGAAAGCAAGCTGCCAGATCCGGGACTTGAACTGTGGTCAGCCATGTGGGAGTCTAGCACCCTTAACCACTGTGCCACCTGCTATTCCTCTTTTTAATTTTTTTTTGGCTGTAGGGCACATGCACTCACGAGGGAGAGAGAAAGCACCTCCCAGAGGAGATGGCTACACTGCAATCCCTTCTCCTCCAGTCTCCCCTTGGGATTTTAAGCATGCATGTGTTTTTCAAGTCACTGTGTCTGGGATTCAAACGCCACAGTCAGTCATGCGAGATCCAGCCGCCTTAACCACCACACCACTTGGCTAGCTCTGATCACTATAGAATCTTCATCAGATAATTCTACTCTCTCTGTCATTTCAGTACTGGATTTTTTTTAAAAAATTAATTGCAAGAGGATGCCTCTCATCAGAGAGAGAGACTGGGGTGGGGGTGTGGAGAGAAAACAAAGCCCCAGTGGGATGTGGTCATCTGTTCCATTTCCCCATCCCATCAGGATTTGGGGCATGCACGCACACGTCTGGGATGTTTTTCAAGCTGCCAGGACTGGGATTCAAACCATAATCTGCCATGTGGGATCGGCTTCTGATGCACTGTGTCTAACCACTGTGCAGGCCCAGTATTGGCATTTATTGAAATATCAAAATTTTTTTTTTCATTCAAATTGAGATCTTCCTGGTCCTTGGGATGGTACATGATTTTAATTGAAACTGTGACATTTGGGGTACTTCTTTTTGAGACTCTGGATCTTATTTCAGCCTTCTGCCTTGGTTGGGTTCCTTTGACCCTATTCTGGCATGGGAAGGGGGCACCCTGCCAAGTTACTTCCAGGTAGAGGCAGAAACCCAGATTCCCCACAGGCCACCCTGACATTGGAAGTGAGGAGCGTTCCTGGTTACTGCCGAGAGGGGCAGGGATGCCCCATTATTGCTCCCCCAACCTCATTATTGCTCCCCAAGCTTCTTCTCCTGACACCGAGGGGAGGGAGGACAGTTTTATCACGACTGGCCAGTAGCAAAACCCTGACCATCCACTAGTTCTCTGACACATCTCAGCAGGGAGGGGAAGGGCACCGTGTTCCAGCATGGTAGAGAAGCAAGCCCACGTTCCCTGTGTAGTCGCCAGTGCACTCAGAGGATGGTGGGGCTTGTTACCGTGTAGTGGAGGTGAAAGTCTCAGCTCTGCACCCCGGCACCACTCCAGCAAGTGGAAGGCTAGGGCACCTCATCAAAGCCTCGTGAGGTGAAAATCCAAACCCAGCCACAGAGGTGCATGGCTGAGACACTGCTCTGCAGACTGGGACCACCTGAGAGGCCCCGGTCGGTACATTCCTTGTCCAACCTACAGGCCAGGAACAGTGGCATGTGCTTGTAATCCCAGCGACTAGGGGGGCTGAGGCAGCAGGTTCAAAACTCAAAGCCGGCCTAGATACATCGTGACCTTATCTAAAAAGAGCCCAGTGAAGCAGAACAGGCCTGTAGTCTCAGTTTGGGAGCTGAGGCAGGAAGACTGCAGCATGTCTAAAAAAGAGGAGTGGCAGGACCAGCAAATGGCGTAATGGTTATGTCACTGGACTCCTACATAGTTAGCCATGGTTTGAGTCCCGGACCTGACAGCTTAAACCTCACACCAGGTACATGTGCACGGGTGCCCAAGATCCCAAGAGGAGAATGGAGGAGAAGGGATTGAGGCATGGCCATCCCCCCTGGGGGGTGATTTCTCGCTTTCTGTATATCTTGCACATGGAAGAAATAAGTAACAAACCTTAAAACATTCTAAGCTCCCCACTCCTTGTGAGCATGGGTGGGTTGGTGCCATCATTCTTTTCTGTGATGTGTGGCTGGAAAAGACCAGTCATTGCTGAGTTTCCTGTCTCCGTAGGCTGCCTTCCCCTGGTCCTTTGGCTAGAGAAGGCAGATTTTTGTTTGGGAATTCTCTCTCTCTCTTTATTCTTATTTATTTATTATTTGTCAGAAGGAGTGTGTCTTCACAAACGTGAGAGGGATTGGGACACACAGGTGCATGCACCCAGTGTGTTTTTCAAGCTGCTGAGCTGGGATTTGAACTGCATGGTTGGCCACATGAGATCTAGCTCCCTCAACCACCGGCTGCAGGGCCAGTCCTTTATTTCTGCTGGTGCCTTTTAGCATTTCTTAGTTGCTGACTTCTTCAGCTCCAAACCTGGGATATATAGAAAAACAGATCTTACTGGTCTGCTGTTCCTTGGCCCTCGCTAGCCTACTGCCTCCTCTCTGTCTCTCAGAGTCTCCTAATGGCAGGCGTCAGTACCACGTCCAGAGATTCGGTGAAGAGTTAACTGAGCAGGGGGAGGGGGGAGAAGCATGTCGAAGCCTCTTCCAAGGAGCGGAAGTCCTTAGTGCTGGCCAGAACTCTGGCTTCATGAAAACAGGAGCCTTGTTTGGTTCCCAGCTCCCCTTCGTACCTAGAACAGGGTCCAGCAGGTAGTACTTGCCCCCATATAGTTCTAGAATGAATGAGTGAATGATTAAGTACAGATGAAGTAAGAAGACAGACGAACCAGCTAGGAAAGCCCTGCTCGGGCTCTAACCCCAAGCCATGAGCCCCGTTTCCTACAGCTCTGGCAGCTGAGCCCCAGGTGCCCACATACAGCACAGTCTGAAAACGCTGGGGCTGGAACACCTGCTGGTGTCTGCACTAGTACTTCCGAGCTGGTGCAGGGAAGCACGTGGGCGGCTGGCCTGGTTTTTGAGCCAAGAGCAGAGTGGACACCAAGGAGGGGAAGGGAGGAGTGTCAGCCTACACCCTGTCCTCTGGGGCTGCGGGATGGGAGCAGACACTGTGGGGTGCAGATTCGATGGCACGCAGATGCCGTCTTGCCACCCACTGCCAGGCCTGCTCACTGCGAAGACTGTAACCCATCCATCACTCTGTCCTCTGTGACCACAGGCCAGAGGGACAGAGGCTCACTGCGCAGGACACAGGGCACATGCACGAGCCACGCCCCCTCAGGGACTAGGAGCAGACGGCACTAAGAGAGAATGATGGCAGAGCTGGGAGGTTGCTGGTCCCTCTATGCCAGCAGGGCACCCTCCAGCAAGCACCACCTTGCTCTAGCCCTGCTCTTAGAGAAAAGGAGGCAGAGCCACTGCCTTGGGGAAGAAGACAAGTGCCAGCTCCCCTCTGACCACCAGTCCTCCACGCCCTGGTGACAAGCACATTCTCTCCAGGGGTCTTTGGGGCGTATAGGGTCCTGGTAGCAGACCTGTCCCCGTAAGGCATCTTTCTGCTGAGGTGTCAGCTAAGCCCAGCAGGGAAGGCCGTGGCAGCCCAGGAGAGAGTCCCTCAGAGAGGGACAGGGCCAGCCTGCTGTTTCTGTGAGGTCATGGAGACTTGAAAGCAAGGGAGGGCAGTGAAGCCACTGTTCCACAAACGCAGGGCCTTGGAAGCAGAAAGGAGCCACCAGGACAGGAGGGAAACCCCTCTTCATATTGGTGCAACTTACTCTCTAGCTGTGTGACCTAGGCCAAATTGCTTAACCTCCTGGGCCTTCCCTATCTCTTAATCTACAATGTCATGACATCCCAGTCCCCTGAGCCTGCAGAATGGGTGCTGGGATGGGGTTTCACTGCATGTGCTGAGGTAGGAACAGCCCCTTTTCATCCCTCTCCATTTTGATCAAACACAAAGTAGAGGCAGAAAGTGTTTGTCCAGGGCCAGCTTTCTACTCCTCTGCCATCACAGGGAAAAGCTGACACACTGATATTCCAAGCAGGGGTCACCAACTCAAATTCCCCCAGGGTCAGGCAGATAAAGCAAGGAGAGGGTAGGTAAGGGTAACAATAGGGAGTGGTGGGGACTGGGGCAAACCGGTCACTACTCAGCGCTAGCCACCACTGTTAGGAGGCAAGGCTGGCAGGCATGGATAGACCTTCTGGTCTATCATCAGATAGACCACAGAAACCTGGATTTTTTGTAAAAAATTTACCTTTAGGGATGCTAAAAACAAACACAAACTTTTTTTGGTAGGCCAAGCAAAACATCCCCAGGTTGGGTTCCGTCCCGGGCTGCATATGTGCAGCCTCTGAGCTCACTCAGTGACTGGGCTACAGACTGGTCCTGTTTTGCACCTGTTTCCCAGGCCCTGAAGTGGGAGTGGTAACACCTCTTCTGGGGTCCCCAGCAGGACGGAACAGCTCAGGATTTGTGAAGTGTCACCACTGTGCCTGGCACCAAGTAGGTGTTGACAGTGTGACCTTCTCTCCCACCTCCAACCCTCAAGTCAATCAAGCAGCTGCCTGGGCGCCCACTGCGTCTTGCCTTGGCATCAGCAGGTAGGTCTGCAAAGAGCAGCGTCAGAACCACCAGGAGGAGCTGGTGGAGGGCTTGGCCAGCGACTCAGGGCCAGGAGAGGAGTCCTAAGCACAAGGAGGTGGGAGAGCCGGGGAGGGGTGCCCAGGGCTGCGCCCAGGGGAGCACTCAAATCCTGGGAGTAGATGCGAGCAGCAAATCCAGGGCTCAGCACCTGGGAGAGGAAAGCAGGGGCTCCCGCAGAGCCGTCAGATGCACGCTCTTGGACACTTGGGTCCCGTCCTCTCAGCACGTGAGAGTGGCCTCACCGAAGTCTCCAGGCCGCATCATTGTTTATAGCTGCCATTTACTGAGCACCTCTGTGCACTGAGCGCTCAGTCTCTACAACACCGCTGCCAGACACGCAGCATCGTCCCCGTTCTGAGATGACAAAGCTAAGCTTGGCAGGGGCTGGGCCGTGTGCCTCTGACAGCCCACAGACATCGGGCATGTCCTCTGCTAGGGCCCCATGGGCCTCATTTCGTGTGCTCCAACAATGGCCCCCAGGAGCCACGCCCCCTGGGGTTCCTGCGTCCGGAGGGTGGCTCCATGGCTTGCTCTTCCCCAGTAGGAGACGCAGAAGTGCACTCCCAGCTGGGTCACCTGGGGCACTGTCCCCGGGCACCCAGCCTCCAGGCTGTGAGAAGCCACCCTGGCCAGGACCCACTGCCAGGTTGTAGGGGCCATCTTGGATGCCCAGCCCTACTGTGCCCTGATGACCCCAGTCCCAGCTGACAACCCACTGAGGCATCTGGGCCACCCAGCCAACCACCAAGCTGTAAGAATAGTAAGGCCGGTGCGTAGCGCAGCGTGAGCTCCATGCAGAGGACACCAGGCCCCACACAGCCAACCAGGGCTCCAGTCCTGGCCCCGGTGGTGGAAAAATACACCATGTGGACACACACCTGCCCGGGACCCAGACAAGATGAAGAATTGGAGGAAAAGCACTGTGGCATGACCAGGGCCCACGGTGGGGTGCTTCCTCTTTCTCTTTCTTTCTCATGCATGTACTTTCTGGCATTTAAAAAAAGGATAATAAATATTTACCTGAAGTATGGATTTTGGGGAGATGTGCTAAAATCAGTGAGGACGGGAACATGACTCAGTGATCCCCAAGAAGTAGAAACTTGAGGATCAAGTTGTAGGTATACTAAAGCACAGAGAGGAGAAACGACTTGGCCAAGGCCCAGAGGTAGAGAGTCCGAGTCAGGATCTGAACCCGAACTGATTTCAAAGGCCACACCCACAATCGCCCCTGCACTGCCACAACAGCCCAGCAGGGGGGGCCAGGGTGAGATCTGCACTTGGAGCTGGCAGACTCTTAACCACGGGACCTTCGACTTGCAGCAAAGGCTGTCGTCCAGAAGCTGGTGCACCGTGGTCTCCAAGCTCCCCAGCACTCCTCGGAGCCCTGAGCCTCTGCAGACAGGTCTTTGGCTCTACTGGGCTGGAAGACACGGCTGGTGCTGTGTCCTGCAGAGCTGGTCTCTGGGCCTGGGGCCTGAGCAGGGCAGGCTCTGGGGCCGGAGTTTTGACAAATGGCCTCACACATATTAAACAAGAGAGATGACACCATGCAGCCCTGGAGAGGCCCCACATGCGGGGGATGAAAAATGGGCCTGATCTATCTTGCAGGCCTCAGTGACAGGGAGAAATGGATGGACCATGATACGGGCCCCGGCCTTTAATAAGTCTAATGGGAATTCAGTGTCCCTTGGGAGCCAGCCCTCCGGGGAACAGAGGGGCAGGGAGGGAGGCCCCAGCTTCCAGAAAAAGGAAGGGGCCCTCTGCACACGGTGCTCTGAGGTGCTAACTGCTCCCTTGTACCCACACTTCCTCTGGGGTCCTCCTGCTCCTTGGGCACCCAGAACCCTCCACAGCATCCTGACTCCAGATCATGCCAGCTTCCATCCCACCTTTTGCCAGGCCTCCTGGGAAGGGGTCGGCAAAGGGCCAGAGCATAACTATTCTGACCCGTGAGCCGCTCAGCCTCCACCCGCTCTGCACAGTGCTGCCACTGTAGTGCGAAAGCCGTCGATAACACGCAAACAATGACAGTGGCTGAGTTCCAAGAAACTTTATTTATGGACACTGAAATTTGAATTTCATATCATTTTCACATGTCACAAAATATTATTCTTCTTTTGATTTATTCTCAAGAATTTTTAAAATGTACCAACCATCCTTGACGTCAGGGCTGCATTAAAATGGGGAGTGGGTGGATCAGGCCTGAGTGTGCCAACCCCTGCCCTACGGTCTCAAAGTGCCCCAGGATTACTGGCGATCCCTTCTTCCTCCTCATCCCCCCCATTGGGCTGAGCTTAAGTCCCAGCATGCCTCTGGGCTCTGAAGGGCAAAAGCCACTTACCAGAAGGACCACCCGTAGTCCCAGGAATGAGGTCTCCAGTCTTCAGGGCCAAGGCTCACGGTGACCTGGAACACCTGCGTGTACATCATGTGGGCGACCATTCCCAGGAGGCCTGCAGGGCAGGGAGCAGAGCCAGGCATCAGGAAGCTAGGAGGGGCCTGGTCCCCCACTGTTCAGTGTCTTAGCTGCCGGCCTACCTGTCAGTGAACACCCCCACACCTCCTCCCCCACCACCCCCACGGTAAGGGAGGTCAGAGGAAACAGACACAGGAGGCTACAGGGAGGTGATTTTCTTTTTCTTTCTTCTTTTTAAGACAGAGTTTTTGCTATAGGGAGTGTGCACTCAAAAAAAAAAAAAAAAAAAAAAACAGAGAGAGACAGAGACAGAAAGCAAGAAATCAACCCCTAGCGGGGATGGCCACACCACAATCCCTTCTCCTCCATTCTCCTCTTGGGATCTTGGGTACCCACACATGCACACCTGGTGTGAGTTTTAAGTCACTAGGTCTGGGACTCAAACCTCAGTCAACTACTTGGGATTCCAGCAACATAACCATTACGCCGTCTGCTGGTCCCAGGAGGTGATTTTCTAAGTCAGGCCAAGGAGCCTGGGTTTGGGCCAGGAGGCAGAAGGGAATCCTGGAGAGAGTCAGGTAAAGAAGATGCAGAGTCAGATAAAGATCCGTACCTTCTTTCTGTAAAGGGCCTGAGAAGTATTTTAAGCTCTATGGACCCTGTGGTCTCTGTTGCAACCATTTGACTCTGCTGGTATATCACAGAAAGAGCTGGAGACAATATGTAAATGAATGAGCATGGCTGTATTCCAATAAAACTTTATTTACAACAATAGGCATCAAGCCAGATTTAGCCCACCAGCCATCATGCACTGGCATCCGCGTTGGAAATTCACTTGGGAAAAGCAGCTAGAGAGTGTTTTTCAAAGTGCAGGTCTTGACTCAGTAAATTAGTAGGTCATAACACCAACTTCATGGATTATTAATGCAGCTAGCATTTTAACAAGAGGATGTAATGGAACACAAATATCTGATACCATCAAATGTAGCAGGAATAAATACGAGAGGTCACAAAAAGTTCACAGAAAAATGTGTATTAGGAGAAATAATGCATGGGTTTCAAAAAGTGTTTTGTAGCAAAATCAACTTGCATTGAAATTCTATCTCCCACGAACATCCTGCAGTCCCCTTGTGCTGTTTTGTGAGTGTGAGGCTCTGCAGATCTAGACAAGTGCACGTGTGTCAGGTGACTGCACTGTCAGGAGCTCCCAAAGTTCATGAGCCCCTGGCTCGAACAACCTCGATCTCAAGGACCTGAGTGTGACTCCTCCTCCACCACGCTTTCCCATGTGGCCTTGGGCAAGGCACTCCCCCCCTCTGAGCCTCAGATCGTCATCCTGAACATGAGGAGGATGACACACATGGTAAGGAGTCAATGAATCAAGGCCAGGCAGCCTTGGTGTGTGGTGCCGAGCAGGTACGAACCACAAGAGCCACTAGGCTTGCTAGAAACCAGGGCACGCTTCTTTGTGGAGGGGCGCATGGACTATGGCCTCTGGAGACCCCATGGGTGCTGCAGTGTGTGGCCAGCTGACACGGACATAACCTTAAGAAGGAGTTACTCGGTGTTAAGGAAGAGGGAAGGGGTAGATGATATGAAGAAAGAAAACCAACATGCTTGTGCACCTACTGTGTGCCAAGCACTCAGTCAGACACTTCCACCTCCATTATTGTCTCTTCTAATCTTCATAACACCCTGCTGGAATAAGAATGACAATCAAGGTCGTGTGCTGTGGCTCAGGCTGCCTCCTGCACATCGCCGTGGCTGTCATTCACCTCCTAGTCTGTGTGCTGCTCCCTGGAGTGGAGACAGAACTGCACCTGCGAGGCTGCCTATGGTAGCCCTGGCTACGGTTATGCTCATTTCACAGGTAGGAGATGGACGCTCGGAGTGGTGAAGTCTGTCCAACGTCATGTAGGAAGTGAATGGCTGAGCCACGACTGAGGCCCGGGCAAAGGCCCTTAAAGCCAGGGCTCTTCCTATGTCCTATAATTCATCTTTCTCTTTGCCTGCCACACTTTCCCCTATCCCTGAAGAAGAGATAAAAGCAAAGATGGAGGAAAGAAGAGAGAATTAGGAATACAAAAATACAGAGGCAAAGAGTCCTGAACAGAGTCTCGGGAGTGGGAGTGGGGAGGGACATCTTGTGTGCCCGGTGAGGGAAGGTAAATGCTTAACAGTTCTCTAAAAAAAAAAAAGGAAAAGAAAGAAGAGGAAGAGGATAAGAAAGAGAGAGGAGGGAAGGAGGGAGAAAAGAAGGATGGGGGGAAAGAAAGAAAAGGAAAAGAGAAAAATAAAGCCCTAATCTGCAGCATTTGCTACAAATGTCCACGGTGTAAATACTGACGCCCTGGCCAGTTCTGACTACCACGTGCAGAGTAGGGAGGAGAGGAACACAGGTGGCACTCGTGAGCTGGAGCCAGCTGGTCCCAGCTTACCTTTGGGCGTCTCCTTCTAACCACTGGCCCCCAGGCTTGATGAGAACGGAGGTCTCAGAGGTCACTGTCTATGTCTCTGGGCCATGTCTCACTGTTCTCTGACCTCCAGGGAGAGCCACTCTTCCAGGTTGGTAAAGAGCACTTAGGTCAGGAATCCAGGGGTCAGGATGACAGGTCACCCTCTCTGAGGCCCCCTCAGGAACCCCCTAAAGTATCGACTCAAATCCTCACTCATACTTGATGCTGTTAAACATTAAAATTTTGCCCGTTGCATGATGAAAAATGACACCTCAACATTGCTTTAAGTTTTCTATCTCCCTTATTACTAGTGAGCTTGAACGTTTCCCACGTTTATGGACTGTTTCTATTTCTTCTGTGAAGACACCTATCTAGATCTGTTGCCAATTTTCTTTCTTTGCCTTCCTTTCTTCCTCCCTCCCTCTCTGTTTCATTCTTTCTTTTTCCTTATCAATTGATAGGAACACTTTATGTATCTTGGATACTAATCCTGTCTGTTGTATAGACTGCAAATAGTTTGCTATTTATCTTTTCTCATGTTCAGCAAATTTTTTTTTGGAGAGAGATTTTTGCTATAGGGTACATGCACCGACCAGAGAGACAGAGACACAGAGAGAGAAAGTGAGAAATCTCCCCCGGGGGGATGGCCATACTACAGTCCCTTCTCCTCCGTTCTCCTCTTGGGATTTTGGGCATGCACGCACATGCATCTAGCATGAGTATCAAGGTGCCAGGTCAGGGACTTGAACCACAGTCATCTACATGGGAGTCCGGAGCCTTAATCATGATGCCACCTGCTGGCCCCAACAGCATATCTTTATTTTTATTATTTTTAGTTTTCTATAGGGCACTTGTGCCTGCCAGAAAGAGCCAGAAGTGGGAAGTGTGTGAAAAATCACTCCCCAGGGGGATGGCCATACTGCAATCCCTTTTCTTCCATTCTCCTCTTGGGATTTTGAGCATGCACACACATGCGCCTGGTGTATTTTTCAAGCCGTCAGGTCGGGACTCAACTGTGCAGTCAGCCATGTGGGATATACCACAATTAACGTGTCCATTCACCTACTGAAGGACAGCTTGGTAGCTCTGATGTTTTGGCAATTATGAATAAAGCTGCTTTGTCATACATTTTTATGCTTAATGTAATAAAATATATCAATCTTTTCTATTCTGGTTTTTTGTTTCTTGTATCTACTTTAAGAAAACCAAAACCACTAACACATTCTCCTATATTTTTCTAACATACCTATAGATATTTATGCTAATCCATCTCAACTATAGCTTGATAAATGGTGTGAAGTAAGAAACTAACTTAATTGTAATGAGTAGTTAATTGCTTTGAACCCTTATAA
>NW_006159706.1:3081873-3088713 GCF_000334495.1 Tupaia belangeri chinensis | reverse complement strand
ACTAGTTTTTTCAACTTTTTGAAAATTGTATTTATGTATTTTTTATTATTTTTGAAATAGACCAGAGAGAGAGAGAGAAAGAGAAGTGAGAAAGCAAGCCTCCAGGTCCAGAACTTGAGCCACGGCTGGCCACATGGGAGTCCAGTGTCCCAACCACCACACCACCTGCTGGTCCCTCTCCTACTAGTTTTAAGTGATCGCATTTATACCCTATTCCAAGCCCCACAAACATATGGGTCAATTTCCCAACTTGCCATTCTGTTTCACTGATTTTTCTCTCTGTTCCTATGTTAATGCCACACTGTTTTAATTATTATAACTTTACAGTAGAGTCTGTTTTCTGGAAGAATAAATCTTTCCTCTTTGTTACTGCCCAGTGCTCATTCTTTCTGGAATTGCTGCCCTACCCAGAAACTATGCCCACTCAGCAGGGCTTCCACCACTTCATGCCAGTCCCTTTTCTAAAGGTTGAATCTTGTTTTCCAAACTCTCAGCTGTTGTGGCTTTTACAATTTCTTTCCCACCATGCCAGTCCAGGTGCTCTCTGAGCTAAACGCAGATACTACTAGATAAAGAAAATTCCAGGGATGATCCACTAATGAAGGATAACATTTAGGAGAAGGATCGCTCCTTATATCAGGACAGAAGAGGTATAACAGTATTTTAATATAAAATCTCCCAGCTGCACTAAGAAGTTGGATCCAGCCTGTTGACAGAATAATTTTCCAAATTCTTAGTTTAGAAAAGCATTGATTCCTAAATTGAATTCCATTTATCCTCAAATATGAAAAGCCGTGCTTTAAGAAAATTCAATAAATGAACATTATAATTCACTCAAAGATAGGTTGTTAAGACTCTGACAGCATTTTAAAGGGTCTGCTTCCAGAATCTGACCCTTGCCCACGTTACCCTGTAACTCGAGGTCCATCCATAGCACCTGTCCTGCAACTCCTCAGCGAAAGGGACTGTCTCCAGCTCATCTGAATCAGTAAGTGACTTTCAGCTGAGTTACCGCACCTCCTAAATTAGCGTCGACTAAATGAATGAAGCTTTCCAGCCTCCGCTGCTGCTTCCTGGCTTGGACGCGCACCAAGGCTCTCACAGCTGTAAATCTCTCCTCGTGATTTCCGGAATCTCCCAGCTCCTGGCACCGTAAATGGAGTTCCCAGCCTGCGTGATGAGGTAGGTTTGGCCACTCCCTGCCCCTGGGGGACTTTGGGGAACACTGGGGATGAGGACAGGGATGTTGGCCAAGGGCCCTGCAGAGCCCAGAGCAGGAAGAGCTGCTGTGACTCCCAATTCGACTTTCTGCTGGTCAGACTGAGGAAGTCGGATTCTGCTGTCAGTCTGTGACAGGGACTGGTACAGGGCCTGAATGAAGAGACGAGATCAAGCAGGTTGGAAGGTGCGTGTCGTCAGCGTGAATGAAGCAAAGTGGACAGGAGAGTCCAGCTTCCAGCCCTCACGCGACCAGCTCTGCGCCCTTGGGTAGGACGCCTTACTGTGTCTCAGCTTCCTCTCCTGTGACATGGGGATCATAATACCTACACCTCAGGGTGATAGGAGGGTTACGTGGCTTGTATTTGCAAAGCACTTAAAACAGCACTGGGCACTTAATAACTCCTACAAGAGGGTTTCTTGAATGAATGAGACAGAACTTGCAAAGGGGCCGCATGCAGGGGTCAAGGGCTATCTAGAGCCTAGGACTACTCCAAAGATGCCATTAGAAAGATGAAGATGGAGGGAGAAAGAAGTTTGGGTGGAGGTCCAGCCAGTGGCGTGGTGGGCCAGCCAGTAGCATGGTGGGCCAGCCAGGGCCATAGTGGTGAAGGCGGCTGGATCCCACAAGGCTGACTTCACTGTTCAAGTCTTGGACCCAGCAGCTTGAAAAACATGCCCAGCATGTTTGCATGCCCAAAATCCCAAGAGAAGAATGGAGGAGAAGGGATTGCAGTATGGCTATAACCCCTAGTGTGTGTGTGTGTGTGTAATTTCTGTCTCTGGAAAGCCCCACACGCCCTATAGCAAAAACTGAAAGAAAAAAAAGAGAGAGAGAGAGAGGAAGTTGGGGTGTGTGGAATCCTATGCAGGCCCTATCAGACAGAAATGTCTACTTTCTATCCAAGCGGCGCTAGGGCGCTATCAGGTAAGCGGCTGAGTGAACAAGCCTAAGGTCAGGGAGGAGTCAGAGCTGGAGATGTAAATGCCTAAGTCACAGGAGGATGAATTACACCGTGTGCCCGGAGAGAGATGGCAGGGAGAGAGGGGCCCCAGGTCCAGCCCTGGGCTGAGCCAACATCTAGTGCTTCGGCAGAGTGGGAGGGGCCAGTGAAGAAGCTGAGGAGTAGAGACCGAAGAGGTCGGAGGAAAACCAGAGTGAGGGGCCACCAGGGCCAGGAGAAGAGAGGGACTGGCCCATTAGGGCAAAGATAGAGAGAGAGAGGTGACTGATGGACTTGCCAACATGGAGGTCACTGGTGACCTTGACAGGCTTGGTCCCAAGGGCAGCAGTGGAGACAGATGCTCAAGCTGAGAAGAGGAGGAGAGGGAATGATGGAGGATGCTCTCAAAGCAGAGTGCTGCCTGAAGAAGGAAACGGGGCCGCGGCTGGAGAGAGCACGGGGTCAGGAAGGAGCCTGAAGACGGGAAATACAGACTGCATGCCGACCCAGAACGATCGGGAAGAGGGAGACGACAGCGCAGAGGTGTGAGGGGGCCACGGCTGCCGCAAGGTCAGAAGAAGGTGAGAAGGTTGAAGGAGGTTCCAGAACACAAGGGGCTGGCTCTCAATGGGAGGCGGGCCGCCTCGCCCAAGGGAGCGGGGAAAGAGACTGGAGCGAGATTCACGTTCTCAGGCGGATTCTCCTCTGTCTTCTCCACCGTGTGAGCAAGGTCACTGGCTGAGAGTGAGGCCACCAGGTGGGAGCCGGGGAGGCTCGAGGAGTGAGAAGTGCAAAATAGTTTTTCCAAAGAGGGGGGAAAGTCCAGACAAACCAAGGAAGGGCTTGTGGCTCTCCGGGAAGTGTGGCGTGCCCACCGAGGTCTGTGCTCAGGAATCTGAAGTGAGCCTGGGTAGCGTGGCTGTGGGATTCAGTGGGGACAGAGGAGGCAGCCCAGCAACACCCATCAGAGCCTCCTGAACCTGGGGGTCACTGCAGCGCCGACCCAGAAGGCCTCCCATGGTGCTCTGCTCCACCCTGGCATCCTGCAAGGCACAGCGTACCAGGGTCTGGGTAGCCCCTCCTGAGGACACACTTTCCAGCCTGCAGGTGCAACCAGGTAAGGATAAGGAGCAGGACAGTGACCTGAATTCCAGGACTCCCCTTGCATCTGGCCCAGCTGTCTTTTGCAGGGTTGGGACATTTTATGCGAATGCCATGCTCCATTTAATTGAGATATCAGGGAGGTAGCTGATTAGCTCATTTATAATCGAGTTTATTATTAAAGATGCTGTCTGAGTTATTACTGAGAACAGGGAGCACTGGTGTCTAAATAAATATTCTCGCCTACATTGGGCACTGAGCCGGATCTGCGTGGCATGGCAGGGATGTGCAGTGCAGAGGTGGGGACCTGGCGGACTCTGGAACCAGACAAGGCGGGGCGGGAAGGCTGCGAAGGAAACTCATCTAGGGCAGCCTGAAGCTCAGCGGGGCTCTGCACCTATGCGAGTGCCTGCTTTGTGGCAGGCGTTTCTTCTAGGTGGAGAGGAAGGAGGTCTTCAAGAAGTTCAAGGAGAACGCATGCGAGGGAAAAGCTATGCAGAGATTGCAAAATTTTTTGCACCAGAATAAACTCATACTTTAATTCCATTTTCCACACGTGTCTGAAGCCCCCTCACCTGACTAGGAACAAGTGGCCTGCCCTCCCAGTGCTCTCATGGGATGAAGAGACAGTCACATAAACTGGGCACGACTGTCCATCAGGAAGGGCAGGAGGGCCATCCCGGCGTCTGTGGGGTGTGGAGGCCAGAACAGCTTCCTAGCGGAGGTGATGTCTGAGCTGAGAGCTGGAGGGTCAGAGGGAGGTGGAAGGTGAGCAGCCAGAACAGCCACAGGCAGAGGGCCTGGTGCAGCTGCAGCAGGTGGTTAGTCCGGGCAGGCCGGAGGTGAGAGACACTGTGGAATGGTAAGTCAGGGCACTCCTGGACCGTGCGCAGCCATCTCAGGAGTCTGACCTTTGTCCTGAGGGCAATGGACAGAAATCGCATCAGAAGCAATGGGCCGGGGACCAGACATGCTGTTTATTTCTCTAGTTAGCTATAGGGCACATGCACTTACTGGAGAGAGACGAGACAGAGACAGAGGAGGAAAGTGAGAAAGGCCCCCCACCACCCAGGGAGGATGACGACGCCACAGTTCGTTCTCCATTCTTCTATCGGGATCTTGGGCACACATGCCTGGTGTAGTTTCAAGCCACTGGAATCACACAGTCAGCCATATGGGATCTAGTGTCTAACCCACCACATCACTGCCTAGCCCCAGACTTCCTTCCTTCCTTTTTTTTTTATCTTTCTTACTTTCTTTCTTCCTGTCTCTTTTTTTTAAAGAGAGATTTTTGCTAGACGGTTCATGCACTCACAGACAGAAAATGAGAAATCACCCCCAAGGGAGATGGTCACACCGCAACCCCTTTTCTCCTCCACTTTCCTCTCAGGATTTTAGGCACACACGCACACACACCTGGCATGAGTTTCAAGCCACCGCAGACAGGACTCGAACTACAGTCAGCCACGTGAGAGTTCAGTGACATAGCCATTACATCATCTGCTGGTCCCGGACATGCTTTTATTTTGCTTTTTTTTTTTTTTTGAGAGGTTTTTGCTATAGGGCGTGTGCGCTCACCAGACAGAGAGAGACATAGAGACAGAAAGTGAGGAATCACCCCCTGCCCCCCCCACCCCCCCGTGGGGATGGCCACGCCGCAATCCCTTCTCCTCTATTCTCCTCTCGGGATCTTGGGCATGCTCGCACACGCGCCTGGTGTGAGTTTAAGCTGCTAGGTCTGGGACTCCAACCGCGGTTGACTATATGGGAGTCCAGTGACAGCCATTACGCTAACTGCTGGTCCCCCGACATGCTTTTTTAAAGCGATCTCTGGCTGCTGTGTAGAAAACACACTGGAGAGGGACCAGCAGATGGCATAATGGCTAGGTCACTGGACTCCCACGTAGTCGATCATGGATCAATTCCTGGACCTGGTGGCTTAAAACTCATGTTGGGGGCATGTGCGTGCATGCCCATAATCCTGAGAGGAGAATGGAGGAGAAGGGATTGAGCTGTGGCCATCCCCCTGGGGGGCGATTTCTCACTTTCTGTCTCTTTGTCTCTCTGGTGAGTACAGGAACCCTATAGCAAAAATCTCTCTCTCTCTCTCTAAAAATAAAAAGAAAAGAAAAGAAAAGAGGCTGTAGAGAGAGCCCAGGGTGCTGAGTTGCTGGAGGTGGGTGAGTGGGCAGGTGGGCAGGGGATAGCCACGGGGTACCTGGCACAGCTGGGATGAATAAATGCCCAGCAAACCCTCAGGTCCTGGGGAGGAAATGGGGACAGGTGGGGGAACCCGGGAGCAACAGAGAGAGACTAATGGGGACTGACCCACTTAATGTCAGCCCTGGAAAATCCTCCCACAGAAAGGGAACTTTAAAATCCAAAAGACTAGTATTTCATGACACTGATCAGCTGGAGGCAGGTGGAAAAAGAAATCTCTTCTCTATACATATCTAGGTAAGTTGACCTTAGAGAAGTGGAGAATAGAGGAGCAGTTACTAGAGTCTGGGAAGGAGAGGAGGAGGGAGGATGGAAAAATATGGGTTGATAAATATAAAATTCCAGTTAGATAGAGGAATAAGTTCTAGTCTTCTACCGCACAGTAGGGTAACTATAGCTAACAGTAATGTATTGTTAACTATCAAAATAGCTAGAAAGACGATTCCAAATGTTCCCAACGCGGTCATGATGGCTGCTGGAGGACAGGGCGATGCTAATGACCCAGAATTGATCCTTACACATTCTAGCTGAGTAGCATAAAATCACACCGCACCCCCTTAACTATGTAGCATTACTTAAAATGTCAACTGTGTCCATCGAAATCATGACAAAAATATTCCAGATGTTGTCGCAACAAAGAGCAAATTCTGTCTTCCTCCTGCCCTTCGGCCGGGGACCCCTCCTAGGCAGGTACACCTGCATTTAAAACCAGCCCAAGAAGCTGAGCCACGCTGTTTAAAGCTTGCCCAGATCTATTTTTAAAGAACAAGCTATTTTTAGAAACTCTCCGGAGAACCCGCAGCCTCTCTTGGTAGCATATTTCAGGGTTTAAAAAGTTCCTCCTTACACATAACCTAAATCTTCCCAGCTCCAATTTAAGCCAATTTCTCGCTCTGCCCTCTGAGGACGAGAGGCGAGCAGGTCGGCATCTCGGCGAACGGAGAACGGAGGCTTTCCGGAGCGCGGCAATTACCGAGGCGCCCTCAGCCTTGCCTTCCTGCTGGATCGTGGCGATCGCTCTGCCTTCCTCCAGAGGTCCCATTTCAGACCACTTCATCATTAACATCACTCTTGTTTGGAGTCTGCCTTTTAAAGTGAAGTGGCCCAAATCGGAGGTGGCACTTAATGGGGACCTTCTGATTTCAAGTAATGGGTTTCCTGAAGTCCCGCCAGCCTTGCCCAGCCCCGAGGTCATGAAGGGTGTGGACTCCCCCACGTGGAGATCCAGAATGGCTTCCGGGCCCTGGCCTCAGGTCCAGTGTGGGTCTCCGGGTAGGTCTGGGCAAACTGGTGGCAGGATGATCTTTTGTATTGAGTATGTCCCCACAGCCCCCCCCCCCCCGCGCCTTCTTTTACC
>NW_006159706.1:3075846-3077765 GCF_000334495.1 Tupaia belangeri chinensis | reverse complement strand
ACCCCCTGCCCCCCCCACCCCCCCGTGGGGATGGCCACGCCGCAATCCCTTCTCCTCTATTCTCCTCTCGGGATCTTGGGCATGCTCGCACACGCGCCTGGTGTGAGTTTAAGCTGCTAGGTCTGGGACTCCAACCGCGGTTGACTATATGGGAGTCCAGTGACAGCCATTACGCTAACTGCTGGTCCCCCGACATGCTTTTTTAAAGCGATCTCTGGCTGCTGTGTAGAAAACACACTGGAGAGGGACCAGCAGATGGCATAATGGCTAGGTCACTGGACTCCCACGTAGTCGATCATGGATCAATTCCTGGACCTGGTGGCTTAAAACTCATGTTGGGGGCATGTGCGTGCATGCCCATAATCCTGAGAGGAGAATGGAGGAGAAGGGATTGAGCTGTGGCCATCCCCCTGGGGGGCGATTTCTCACTTTCTGTCTCTTTGTCTCTCTGGTGAGTACAGGAACCCTATAGCAAAAATCTCTCTCTCTCTCTCTAAAAATAAAAAGAAAAGAAAAGAAAAGAGGCTGTAGAGAGAGCCCAGGGTGCTGAGTTGCTGGAGGTGGGTGAGTGGGCAGGTGGGCAGGGGATAGCCACGGGGTACCTGGCACAGCTGGGATGAATAAATGCCCAGCAAACCCTCAGGTCCTGGGGAGGAAATGGGGACAGGTGGGGGAACCCGGGAGCAACAGAGAGAGACTAATGGGGACTGACCCACTTAATGTCAGCCCTGGAAAATCCTCCCACAGAAAGGGAACTTTAAAATCCAAAAGACTAGTATTTCATGACACTGATCAGCTGGAGGCAGGTGGAAAAAGAAATCTCTTCTCTATACATATCTAGGTAAGTTGACCTTAGAGAAGTGGAGAATAGAGGAGCAGTTACTAGAGTCTGGGAAGGAGAGGAGGAGGGAGGATGGAAAAATATGGGTTGATAAATATAAAATTCCAGTTAGATAGAGGAATAAGTTCTAGTCTTCTACCGCACAGTAGGGTAACTATAGCTAACAGTAATGTATTGTTAACTATCAAAATAGCTAGAAAGACGATTCCAAATGTTCCCAACGCGGTCATGATGGCTGCTGGAGGACAGGGCGATGCTAATGACCCAGAATTGATCCTTACACATTCTAGCTGAGTAGCATAAAATCACACCGCACCCCCTTAACTATGTAGCATTACTTAAAATGTCAACTGTGTCCATCGAAATCATGACAAAAATATTCCAGATGTTGTCGCAACAGAGAGCAAATTCTGTCTTCCTCCTGCCCTTCGGCCGGGGACCCCTCCTAGCCAGGTACACCTGCATTTAAAACCAGCCCAAGAAGCTGAGCCACGCTGTTTAAAGCTTGCCCAGATCTATTTTTAAAGAACAAGCTATTTTTAGAAACTCTCCGGAGAACCCGCAGCCTCTCTTGGTAGCATATTTCAGGGTTTAAAAAGTTCCTCCTTACACATAACCTAAATCTTCCCAGCTCCAATTTAAGCCAATTTCTCGCTCTGCCCTCTGAGGACGAGAGGCGAGCAGGTCGGCATCTCGGCGAACGGAGAACGGAGGCTTTCCGGAGCGCGGCAATTACCGAGGCGCCCTCAGCCTTGCCTTCCTGCTGGATCGTGGCGATCGCTCTGCCTTCCTCCAGAGGTCCCATTTCAGACCACTTCATCATTAACATCACTCTTGTTTGGAGTCTGCCTTTTAAAGTGAAGTGGCCCAAATCGGAGGTGGCACTTAATGGGGACCTTCTGATTTCAAGTAATGGGTTTCCTGAAGTCCCGCCAGCCTTGCCCAGCCCCGAGGTCATGAAGGGTGTGGACTCCCCCACGTGGAGATCCAGAATGGCTTCCGGGCCCTGGCCTCAGGTCCAGTGTGGGTCTCCGGGTAGGTCTGGGCAAACTGGTGGCAGGATGATCTTTTGTATTTA
>NW_006159706.1:3073735-3075826 GCF_000334495.1 Tupaia belangeri chinensis | reverse complement strand
TGTGGGATCTCCCCCCACCCCCCCCCCCCCAGCGTTCCTTGTTACCCTCTTTATACAAAATATCCGTGGCCTAAGGACACAGATGGTGCAGAAAGCTGAAAATAAGAGCCAAACGCTGGCTTTGGGGATTTCAAAAGCCCACACCCAGGTGTTCCAAGAAAAAGGTTTGGAAAAATACATGATCAAGCAGAGACGGCGTCTTTTCTCTCTCCACCTGGAGACTAGACCTGTCTGGGGGGGTAGGGGTGGGGGAGGGCGGGGAAGCAGAGGGCAGGGATGGAAGGAGAGGGGGAAGGGAAGGAATAGGAGGAGGGAGAGCAGACCATGAGTGCCCAGAAAGAATGGACTGAACTATGTAGACAGGAGCAGGGCACCCCAAAGCTCCTCAAACCCCTTCCATTACATCCCCTGGAGCCATGAAAGTGAAGTGAGCACCCACAAAGAGTCCCTTCTCAGTCTGAGTGGACAGCGACAGCCTGGGCTGTTAGCAAGAGTGACGCCCACCTGTGTCCCTGTGTCCACAACTCCCCTTGGGTGTTCACGAGCTCCCCATGTGGGGACGGGCCTCTAGAGGATGATAGAGGGAAGCGAGGAGGTTCCCTGGCCTGCGCTTGGGTGGGGGTGAGTAAAACCAGCTGGAGTCTCACAGAGATCCGGGGCAGAGGTGAAGGCCCCTCAGGTGTGCGTGCCCTTAGGTTACCATCCTGCCCCGTCTCTGTACCACCCCGCCCCCCCCACCCACTGTGGCATGATGGGCAGTACCCTGCCTGCCCTGGGTTACCTTCTCAGCATCGCCCAGCCGGCCCGCCCCAGCCTTTGGACCGGCTGCCCGCCGAGGGGCGGGCGCGTGCCGGCAGAGGTGCGGCCAGTGCTGACGCTCCATCAGGCCCCAGCGACCTCAGCTTTGCCCACGCTGCACCGGACCAGAACGGCCGAATGTGTGTGGCCGTGTAGGCTATAGCCCGGGCCAGGACACCTGTGAGAGTGAACGGGGCATGGCTAACAATGCCCCAGGGCTCCAGCAAGTGGCGTAGTGGTTGGGGCGTTGGACTCCCACATGGTCAACCATGGTTCAAGTCCTTGATCCAGTGGCTCGAAACTTATGCTGGGCACATGAGTGCGTGCCCAAACTCCCACGACGAGACTGAAGGAGAAGGGGTTGGGGCATGGCCATGCCCCCTGGGGGGTGATTTCTCACTTTCTCTGTCTCGCCAGCAAGTGCATGTGCCCTATAGCAGAAATCTCTCTGAAATACATACATACATACATACACACACGCCCGGGACAGCCAGCCCGAGTGCAGGGCACCCGGTACTGACGGTAGGATAAATGAGGGAACGGGCTCCCACATTTGGACGCCACACCAGGCCCCAGCCCACGTCCTCGCCTTACAGAGACTCTCCCTCTGCAGGAACTTTCATACCCGCTGTCTGATCCGCACAGAAGCCCTTAGCGTCCTCCTAGGTGGGACTAAAAGCGCGCCCAAGAGCGGGCAGGACAGGGAGTCCAGGAGCAGAGTCTGCATCCCTTCCCACGGCTCTCACTCATCCCACACGTGGCTCTGTACCTCGGACGCTGCCCCCAGCCGGCCTAAGCTGAGCTGAGCAGGACTGGGGGCCCGCTGGGAGCTTCTGCTCTAGGGGAGGCAGACACAGCAGGAAATGCGAGAAGGGAGAGGGAGGGACGGGGTCCTCAAAGCTGCTGTCTGGGGTTCTTCATTCTGGGGAACAGGGAAGGCTTCCCAGAGGCAGGATGTTTCAGCTGAGCCTGAAAATGAGGAGGCGTAAACCAAGTCAGGACTGCCCAAGAAATGCGGGTACACCCCTCTGAGGTGCTCAGGCTGATTTTAGACTAGAATTTCTAAACCTCAGCACTGCTACATTTGGGAACAGATGCCCTTTCTCGTGGGGCCTGTCCAGGGCATTGTAGGTGCATGCCCCAGAATAACAACCAGAAGCGTCTCCCAACACCCTTAAACATCCTGGGGGAGGCAGCGAGGGGCAGAGCTGCCCTGGCTGGACAGCTTAGAAGCTCCACCAATGTTTTTTTTTTTTTTTTTTTTTTTGAGAGGGTTGTGCGTTCGACCATTTC
>NW_006159706.1:3064099-3073113 GCF_000334495.1 Tupaia belangeri chinensis | reverse complement strand
GGACTTGAACCGTGGTCGACTACGTGGGAGTCCAGCGACAAACCATTAGACTAACTGCTGGTCCCTCCACTAATGTTTTTACCACATTAATCACCCCCCCCTTTTTTTTTTTTACAGTTTCCTTCTACTTATTGCAAGTGATACTGGCTTTTCATTTCCGGTAGTGATCTGAAGTTTCCTTTCTGAATACATTTAAGTTTTTTTTAAAAAGCAAGTTGGTTTAGAGAAAAATGCTAGGTAAATAGTGGCTCCTGTGGCCTGCGGCCGCGGCAGCAAAGACAGAGGAGAGTCACGCACAGCCAGGAGTGGGAACTGCAGGGACTCGTGAAGAGTAGGTGGGACAACGCAGGAGAGGCAGGCTGTGGCGGGTCCTGTTACACGTGCAGGTGGGTTCTAAAGGTGCCACCCACGCGTGTGACATGCTGGAGAAGTCCGCTGGGAGCTGCCATTCGGTCAAGTACACCCCTTGTCTCCAAGTTCAAGACCAGCCTTCCTGTGGCCTGGAAGCAGACTCTTTGTCTAGCAGCACAGGAAGGGGCCGGCTTTCACACACAAGCCCATGAGGGCCTTTAAATGCGTGAGGGCCTTTAAACTCCAGAAGCTCAGGCTTTGTGGCAAAATGCTCACATGATGAAAGGCCCAGGGGCACCCGACGAACCCCAGACAGCAGGCAAATGCTTCTCCCTTTCCTTCAGGGGCGTGAGCTCCTTGGGGACACTGGGCAGTCGTCCCCTCCCTGGGGCGATTTTCCTCTCTCTCTCTTTTAGTTTATTTATTTTGTTCATGAGAGAGAATGTGCACACACATGTATGTGTGCCCTCGAAGGAGAGCGAGAGGGAGACTGGCACCATCGCTAGCATTTCGCCATGCCACAGCCCCCTGTCCCCAGCTGCCCAGCTTGCCCGGATCTTAGGCGCACACGCACGCTGGGTGGTATGATTTCAGCTTGACCGAGGATCTGGACACACAGCACCACCAGGCTGGGGCAACGTCTCTTTTTCTGCCTCTCTTTGTCGCTCTTTCTCTGTCTCTGTTTCTCTCAGTCCCTCTATCTTGTCTTTGTCTCACTCTCACTCTGTCTCTGTTCTGTCTCTCTCTGCGTGTCTCTCGCTGGTCTGTCTCTGTTCTCGTTCTCTC
This sequence comes from Tupaia belangeri chinensis, assembly GCF_000334495.1. Classification (NCBI taxonomy): domain Eukaryota; kingdom Metazoa; phylum Chordata; class Mammalia; order Scandentia; family Tupaiidae; genus Tupaia; species Tupaia belangeri. The sequence goes on along the minus strand of NW_006159706.1, from coordinate 3,071,976 downwards.
TCCTCAGAACGTCTAGTTGAATGCGCCCGATTTCAAGCAGAAATAGTCACTGCGTTCTGTCTCAATGACGGGCTTCCTCCTCGCTCCCACTTTGCCCACGGGGGATGCTAACCTGCACAGAGAAGCCAGTGACAGGTTTGGAAGGGACATTCAGGTCCCACCGCACCCCTGCCAGCTCGCTCCTCCCGCTTCCCACAGAGCTGAGCCCTTCATAAGCAGCTTTAAGAACATTCTTCCCAGAGCTCCCCTTCCATCCCTCCGGTCACATTAGCCAAAATGCAAATGCTACACTCCTGGCCAGTTAGGTTTTAAGTACTCTGAGCTTCCACACTTCCCTGCAGCTGCCTGCAAACTAAGGAAAGGAGGGAGGGAGTGGCCCTCTTGCTGTAGGTCTCCAGAGAGCCCAGAGTGAGAGCTCCTCCCTTCCTCGGGCACTTTACGATCTGTGAAGCACGTGATCATCCCATGTCCTGTGTAATCCTTGCCTTGTCCCTGGAAGGCTACATTTAGTTGCACCCTAGAAGTCAAAGGAGAGAAAGAAGCTCAGAGAGATAAAGCAGCCCATCCAGGATAACACAGCATAGAACAAGGAGTGCATTTCGATCCACATCTGCCCAATTCCAAGTCAAGATGCATCACCGTCTATCACAGTACTCCATTCATTCACTCATCCAGCAAATATTTAAGTACGTGTATACTACTGGGTCGTCGCAGAAGTCATGACACATGTTTGCATAGAAAAAGATGTCATGATGTTTTTGATGACCCAAAAGGTTCTCTTCGTGGTTCAGGAAATAAAGGAATATAGAAGACAAAGGAGGTCCCTGCCCTCATGGGGCTGATATATTTTTATCAAGGATGATGGAAAAGAAACATATTTTTTAAAAAAATTCAGAGTTTAATAAATGCTATAAAGGAAAAGGAGGGCATGTGGAAGAGAATGATTGGATTAGTTAATTCAGTCAAGGATGTCAAGATGGACCTCCCTGACCAAAGAGGACAGGACTTTATCTGTCCTAGGTGAACTTCCCAAATGCAAATGTCTCTTGCCATGAGTTGGCTCAGTAAAGGGCACTCAGGAATGTGTGTGTTCTCATGGATACAAGGGAGAGGGATTGGAGCATGGTGAGCCATCTGAGAGAGTATGCAGAGGGAGCTTGGGAAGAATGCAGAATGGGGTGTCTCACCCAGACCTGGGAAAGAAGAAGGCCTTATAGGGTGGCACCTGGACTATGTGGTGAATAATACAAAGCTAACATCACAGAGTACTTGACAATGTGCATCAGACAGAAATTCTTTTTTAAAATTTATTTATTATTATTATTATTCATACATTAAATCACAATATATCATTTAGATTATGAATTTACAAAGCTGTAATAATCAAAACAGATAGAAATTCTACATGCACCATGGCATTGATTCTGCAGTCACTATGCAGGAGGTACTATTATTATCATCTCTATTTAAAAAGAGACTGAGGCTCAGAAAGGTTAAAAATATATGTGGAGGGCAAGGTGGGCTGACTCCAGAGCAAGCACCCTTGAACATTTCTCTGCTGTCTCTTGAAGGGCCACATTCTCCAGGTAAGTGACCATCACTGCCTTCCCATAAGACCTGAACCTCAAGAGCAGAAATGTGACTAAGCATGATGACAAGAAAAATGAAAATCTTTCTGTGGGAGGGTGAGAGTCTGAGAGCTATGAGTCTGAAGCTATAAGGGATAGGGATCCAGAGATAGTTGAGATCAGGAGGATTAGCAAAATCCTGGGAGTGGCAGTAGGTGGTGGCCAAGGCCATTTTTGCCCAGGTCTCAGAACACCAGGCCTCTTCAGGTCTTGTATATAGACAATGTATGGCTTGGTTTGACCCATAGGAAGGAGAACAAGGGGGTTGCAGCTCATTCCACACTATTCTCTGGATCCCTTTCATACCTACCCCAATACTACTGGCCTATCAATTAAAACACTAGCCCGACTTGCCCATCATTATCTCTGGACAGCCAGCAGAGAGAGATCATTGGGTTGAAGTGAAGCACACTTGGGATCAAATCTCCATTCTGCAACTTACTGGCTGTGTCCATGGACAACTCACTTAACATCTGTAAACCACTATTTCCTCATCTGGAAAATGGAGATAATACTTAATGACATCCACTAACACAACCAATATATACTGAGCGCCTGCTGTGTGCCAGATACTATGCTAAGTCTTGGGGACACTGTGGAGAACAAGACAAGAGTCCCTGTTTTCATAGAGATCACAATCAAAGTGAGAGAGACAGACAGTAAACATATACTTTCAAAAGAGAAACAGAGTGGGGAGATAAAAACTGGGAGAAGCTATTTCATTTAGCTCATCTGGGGAGGCCTCCTGGAGAAGGGATTTCAAAGCTGGAACTTGAAGAATAAAGACAGTTATGCACAAAATCTTGGAAGAGTCCCAGGCAGAAGGAACAGTAATGACAAAGCCCTTGGGGTAGAGAGGAGTCTTTACATCAAAGAACTGAAAGCAGGTCAGGGTGGTGGGAGCCAAAGGAGCAAGGGGGTGGTTACAGAGATAAGGGGGTGAGGAAGGACCACCATGGAGAAAGGAGCTGGGATTTTATTCAGAACATAGCAAAAACCATTGGAAGGTTGTAAACAGGGCAGTGACATATCCCCGCTTTAGACTCAGATTATACATAAAAGCACAGAGTATCCAGTAGGTGCTTCACAAATGTTGGTTGACTCTCATGAGGACTCTATCCCAGTAGGTCTGGGCCCCAAGCTTCTCCAGGCCTTCCAATGTCACCCTGGCAGTGGATGGCTTGGCTTTCCCCAATGGGGGAGCCCAAGGGGCAGCAGCTCCTCCTTCCAAGCCAGGTGCTCTTTGATTTCTGTCTTCTGGCAGCTTCTGCCAGCCTGCCACCTTCCCAGAGATGAATGGCGAGCAAGCACGAACTCACTCATTGTCTCAAAATAGCCACCAGGGAGTTTCCAACTCCTGGGAAAAGCACACAGAAAATACTACTCGAGGAGAATTTTCATCACAGGGAAGTGTCCTCCAAGGGGCCCTTAGACGCCCCAGCCATCTGCAGTAGCAGATTAGCCATCTGGAGGGAGGGGGCCGGAGAGAAGGAAAGAAAGGAGCCCAGGGATACAGCAGCCACTCCTTAGTGTGAAACAACCCGCACTGGACGCCCGGCCCAGGGGCTCATCAAGACAGCCAAGGACATGGAGGACCCTCCGAGGGGCCAGTGGAAGTGTCAGCTGTTTGGGGGGAGTTGGACAATGGCTGCCCAAACCGAAAATGCACTTTCCTTTTGACCCAGCAACTCTGTCTCTAGAACTTACCCTCAGACAGAGTTACATACATAGCAAAGATGTATGGACAAGAGTATTTGTTACAGCAGAGTTTACCAGCTGGGGACACACAGGTTAAACTATGGCAATGGAAATCTATGTCTCCCCCCAGACCTTGCCTCCTGCCCATCTTTCCATCTCAGTCCTCTCTAGCTGCACTGGCCCGCTTGTTGCCCCTTGAATACTCCAGGTGTATTCCTGCCTCAGGGCCTTTGCACATGCTGTTCCTGCTTCCTGGGCCATTTCCCCACAGATACCCCCATCTCATCTCATCTCATCTTGTCACTGTCTCAGCACGCAGACTCCAGGCCTCTCCAGTCATAGTAAGTCCACAGTCACAGAGGTGGCAAAGTAGTTCAAACTGGATATTTAAAGGGAGGATATACATGAACTCGTCTAGTGTCTGAAAGGTCCGTAGGTCACTTGACATTCAGTGTAGCGTGATCCAGGGCCTCACATGATGAGGTGAAGCATCTACTCCCTTCTCCCTCTACCTTCCTCCGAGTTCTCAGCTAAGCTCCCTCCACGTGCTGGACCGTCAGCTCCAAGCTTACACCCTTTCATTTTAAAAAGGAGCATTTCTGGTGCTGCAGGGGTTGCTCCTGAAACCCACTGCCCTGGTTAGTACCACATACTTGTTCCTGAACCAACCATGTGCCCAAGGGGATAGAATCTTTGACGGGCCAGGCCAGGGAGCCACATCTGAGTGGGGGAGAGGTGTAGTGAACACGACCTGAGGGTGGAGAAGAGATGGTTTCCAAAGGGAAATCACAGTGTTCTAAGCCGGAGAAGGGGGACACGATGCTACCAAGGCAAAACCAGAGAAACCCGCTATAAATGAGGCCTGGAGGCAGGGAGGCTGAGCTCCTGCTACACGCCCTTCACTGCCTCCCTCCTGAGGCAGAGGCAGGCACGGCCCTGCAGTCCCTGGCAAGGTCCCTCAAAGCCAAGGTCAACTAGATTTCATCTTCTCAAAGGCAGCTGCCCCTTCCCCCTGCCCCTCTGTAGCCACCACCAGGAAAAGAACTGAAAGAGGAAATTACAGATGGCCTTGAGAAAAATATGGCTCTACCTCAGATCGAGTCAGTCTCAAGGCCCATGGGCCACAAGACAGCAGAAAAACAGGAAGGACATCAAGAAGGCTTTGACACAGCACAATGGAGGTCACCAAGCTTGTGTGAGCTCTCAGGAGAGCTTGGGATCTCTGCTTACAAAGCTGGGAACCAACTCTGCTCTCCAGGGCCGGGCCCTTCCTGCTGGCCCCATTCCGGCCACCGGGAAGGAGCCCATCCACGGGCGTGGACCGCCTCCAACACCAACACGACTCCGACCTTCCACACCTACACTGGAGCAGTCAGAGAGTATCCAGCTCCCACCCCAAGAATGAGCTCAGGCTATGACCCCATCTCATGTCAACCCCTCTTCCAGGTCCTGAGGACACAGGGACAAGCCAGACAGGCCGAGTCCTGCCCTAAGGCACACACTGTAGTGAGAGGCAGGAATAAACACACACTCAGGTCAACGTGCAGCTCATTCCAGAGCGTGGCAGATGATGCCGTGTTTAGGAGGGCAGGCACTGTGTGGCCCGAGGTTCAGCTCTCCTGCTCATGGCTGTGTGACTCAGTCATGTTCATTAACATCTCTGGATCTCTTTTTCTGCATCTGTAAAACAGGAGTGAGATGCCCAGGCAAAGTGCCTGGTGCGATGATGAGGCAGGAACCCTCGGGAAGCAGAGAGTGGCCCTGGCTCCGACCTGGATCAGAAACAGGCAGTGCAGACTGGTGGAACCCACCCCACCAGCTATCCCAGGAGTTCTTCAGAGCCTGGCTCCCTCTGGTGGGTGGGAGGAATGGAGTTAGACTCTCCCTACGAAGCCCTTGCCCACTGGGTGTGAGACACTATGGAAACTCAGTTTTTCCCGGACTTGGCCTCAATTTCCTGGCTTGGTTCCCACCCAACCCACTCCCCTGGGGACTGGATCCTATGCTTTTACTGCCCTCTGCTGGCCAGAGTCCCACCACCAGGAAGCAGGTACCCAGAGCACACTCATCCTGAGGACGGCCAGCTGCCCATCCACCAATTAGGTTTCCTCCTGAGGCCACCTGCCTCAGGACCTGCCACTTCCTGTCCAGCCCCCATCGCAGCATCCAGCCTTCAGCTAAGTCAGGGCCTGGGTCTCCCAGGCACGTCCCAGCCTTCTCGCACTTCCCCAGAGACCAGGCCTCCTAGCTCCCAGCATTCCTTGCTACACCCACTCACCAAATCCATTAAAACTGCTAGAAACCAGCAGTTCCACCATCGTGGGTTATACTTCATTTTTACTAAACTTATTAAAATTCTTACCTCTTTCCATCCCCACCAAGCCCGGTTTCTGCCTGGCCCTGGGCCTGGGGCTAGGTTCATTTGTATGAAAGCCTGATGGCTGGCATATGCCCCCAGTTCTTGCTTCCATGAGCAGGCAAAGGATGTGGCAGAATGTAAATCACGCATGACCAATGCCTGGGAGCCGACAGGGCGCAGTCTGCTCCCTCGGTCCTAACTCCTGGAGACTCACAGGCTGCCCCCTGACAGGTCCTGGCTCCCTTCTAGAATCTTCAGCCCTTTTGCAGGCTGTGGGCTTGCTTCTAACACTCTGGCTCATCCTTTCAACTAACATTTATGAATTGTCTGTTTTAGTCTGTTCTATTGCTAATAGCAGAAATACCCGAGTCTAGGTAATTTAAGAGAAGAGAGATTTACCTGGTTCACAGTTCTGGAGGCTGAGAAGTCCAAGAGCATTGTGCTGGCCCTGGTGAGGGCCTTCTGGCCACATTACAGCAAGGTGGAGGGCATGAGAGCTCACAAAGGGCAGGGTATCTCCGCCTGTCTCATTTCCTCTCCTTATAAGCCCACCAAGACTCACTCATAGGCCCCCCCCATGCCTAACTACTTCCCAAAGACCCCACCTTTCAACACCATGCTCAGATTAAGGGTCCTTTTAAGACCTTCAATACAGCCAAGTTCTAATACATGAATTTTGGGCAGACACATTCAAGCCCGAGCCCCATCCTCTGTATGCAAAGCATTGGGCCAGGCATTAGGGATACGCCGTGCAATGCACACGGCATGGCCAAGGCTAACGAGGAGAACGACAAACAGTGAAATAAAATCAATTACTACAAATAAATACCAAAATAGAAATACTATATAAATGATCTAAAACTGGCGGCGCATGGGTTGAATCCCACCTGTGGATATTGGCTAGCATTGTAAAAAATGATTTTTCTGGCCTACGCTTAGAAATGTGGAAGATTGCTATTCACATATGGGAGTTTTGGCTTCTCATGTAAAAATCAGAAACTCTCGTGACACTGGGTTCCTGTTTCCCCTCAGTGATTGCTATGGCCTGAATGTTTGTGTCCCCCCCAAATGCATGTGGTGAGACTTAACCCCTAGTGTGGTGGTATTCGGAGGTGGGGCCTGTGGGAGGTGGGCCGTCTGTTGTTTATAAGCCCCCTGCTTTATGATATTTTGTTAGGGCAGCCCAACAGATCAGATGGCCACCGTCCACTGCGCTGGGCCACAGGAGTGCCTTTCCTCCAGCACCTGAGGTCGCCAAGACCCCAGGTGCCCACAGCTCCCACGAGCTGCCCTTGCCGTCACATCTGCAGTGCTCCTGGCTCACTCCTCATTCCCTCCTGGGCCACTGGAGGAATTTGAGTTTCAACCCCTGAAAGAGACTAAAGGAAAGAAGAGGCCAGTTTTACCTGGGCTTTAGGGGAAGGGTTTAAAAGGTGAGCTTTGATTTGGGCATCGAAAAACCAGCCTGGGCTCACAAGGAGGACTCAGGGAGAGGAGGGGCGGAAGGAGGAAGAGAGGCAGGGGGCAACAGCGGGCAGTGGGCAGCGGACCCAGAGGCCTCCCCCTCCTGCTTAGATGGGGCCTCTGACTTAGGGCAGTCTCTGTCTTCCCTCAGATCTCCTGGGGTCTGCCCTGGACAGGTAAGAATGAGACGGAGGTAAAGGTGAGCGCAGGCCATGGAGGAGTGGCGACATGACAGAAAGGTCTCATCGGTTCAGGAGGAAGAGAGTTTAGCTCGATAAGGGGTCTGAGATGAGGTAGGAGCTCTGTAAATGCTGGCCTCTTTGCTGCCGAGTTCTCCCTATGCCACCTCCCTCCCTCTGTCTTCTCTCTCTCCATCTCTCTCTCTCTGTCTCCATCTATCTCTGTCTCCCTCTGTCGTATTCCACTGCTTCCCTATCTCCTGGCCCATCTCCTTCCTGATCAAGGGCTTCCACTCTCCTCTCTTCTCTGTCCCCTCCAAGATAGAGACATGAGGATGAGGCCTTTCCCTGAGCGGCCCTGCTCTGAGTCTCGCACACCCAGAACGCACCTGCTGTCCTTGTGCTCTTGACACCAGGAGACGACTCTCCTCCCTGTCACAGTCCCAGCCTGGCATCTGCAACTCCACTGGCTCCCCCTGTTGCCCTCCAGTCCACGGGTCTTCAAGTCAAGTCCTGCCAACTCTGCATCTCTGGAACCCATCGGCATTC
>NW_006159706.1:3059899-3064068 GCF_000334495.1 Tupaia belangeri chinensis | reverse complement strand
TCCCCCGTCACCGTCTCCTGGAGGCCAGACTCCTGAGCGACATCCCAGTCAGGCTCCCTAGAGCCACGCTGGCCCCTCGTCTGCCCCAAGAATAGTCTAAAACTCCTTCTGACCATGTCACTCCTTCACTGAGAGCCCTCAGTGGCTCCCCACTGCACCCCCAGCCTGAGGAGGCCCACATTTCCAAACCTGGTGTTCGACAAATGCTGGCCAGCCACACTGACCCCACTCTCCATCCCCCACCCCTGACCCCACACAGTCTCATAGACTCTGTCCAGCTGCTCCAGCAAGTCAGCCTCCCCGAATGCTGCTGCTGCGTGAGGAAAGCTCCCCAGCTGTCACGACTCGGAGGGGAGTGCAAATGGTAACCAGTGGGTAGGGGCCAGCAGCACTGCTCACCATCCCACAGTGCACAGGGCAACCCCTACAACTAAGAACGAGCCTGGGGCCAGCCGGTGGCCTGGTAGTTAAGGTGGCTGGCTCCCACAGGGCTGTCTGCTCATTTCAAGTCCCACACCCAGTGGCTTGGAAAACAGTGGGCAGGTGTGCAAGCATGCCCCAAATCCCAGGAAGGGAACGGAAGAGAAGGGACTGTGGCACAGCCATGCCCCTGGGGGGTGATATTTCACATTCCCTCTGTCTCTCTGTCTCTTCCTATCTCTGGTGAGCACAAATGCCCAACAGCAAAACAAACAAACAGAGTTAAGAAAAATCTGTGGTTTGGGAACTGGGGACACAGACAAAACGAATTCACATATAAGTTCTTTTATCCACTCCATAAATATTTACTGAGCGCCTACTTTTTAGGCACTGCTCGGGAGTGCTAAGTGCTATTAAGGAAGACAGAGTAGAAGGGAATGGAAGGTGGTGGGGGCGGAGAGGCCTCCTACGGAGAAGGAGATGATGTGGAGGGGCCTGAATGCCAGGAAGTGAGCTGGAGAGTGTGGGGGAGAGACCTGTATGTGTCCCCCACAGTTTGTGTGTTAGAAACTTAACACGCCTGCAACAGTGCTGAGAGGGGAGACCTGGGAGAGGTGACTAGGCCCCGAGGGCTCTGCCCTTGGGAATACATCGGTGCTAGAAAGGGAGTGAGTTTGTTGTTGAAGTGAGATGGGCCCCATCTTGTCTCTCTCTGACCCATACCTCTCTCCCTCTGCCATGAGATGACGCAGCAAGAAGGCCCTGCCAGATTGTCACTGTCTTATCAGACTCCCCAGCCTCCAGAGCTGCAAGAGACCAATCTCTGTCCCACGTCAATTACCCCGTCTCCGGTGTTCTGCTACAGAAGCACGAGGCGGACTAAGACGGGAGTCCAGGCAGGAGCGCAGGGCAAGAACTTAGGCAGGAGCAGCTCCAAGAGTCTGAGGGACACCAGGACAGGAGTTGAGTGCTAGGAAAGGACACTAGACAGGAGTGCAAAGGCCACGTTTTGTAGTCACAATAAGGAGTTTGCATTTCACTCTACGAACGAGAACATTTGGTAAACATCATCTAGAAATGACAAACACAGACTTTCTAAGGAATCCTTAAAACGGTCAAACTAGGCTGGCTGAAAAGACTTGTATACATTTTACATATCTAGAGGGGCTGGGACTTGGTTATCACCCAGAAAGCTATACATGGGAAGAAGATCAACTCCAGGCCAGTCATTAGCATGCAAATTGATCATTGTGCCAATGGGTGCCCCTGGGTCAGACAATGAATGTTAATTAGTATTCGTGGTTTTTTCCCCTTGTATTTTCCTCTTTTCCTTTCCCTTCATTCAACAGGTAAGAGACTCTGGATTGTCTTGCCTCTGAGGTTTTGCAGGAAAGGGGTAAGCAAAAAACGATCTGCAAAATACTGCCCTTCCTGGCTTTCATTTTCAAAAGCCTCCTTTACTGAGGGGATTATGCCTGGGCCTCTGAGAGAAAGAGTTAGTTGTCTTCTAACTCTCAGGGCAAAAAGAGACTGGATTTGCCTGGCTGGGGCAGGAGAAGGAACTGAGGGTCTGGGACAATGTTTTGTTGACTAACACACTGCCATTATGAATCAAAAAGTTAAACACAGAATTATCATGTGATCCAGCTATTTCTCTCCTAAGTATATACCCAAGAGAATGAAAACATACGCCCATGCCAATACTTGTATATGAATACTGACGGCAACATTATTCATAATAGCCGAAAGAGGAAACAAGCCAAGTGTTCAACTGATGAATGGAAAAAAAAAAAAAAAAAAAAAAACTGGCATGTACAAAAAAAGAAATATTACCCAGCCATAAAAATGGATAAAGTACAAGCGCCTCCTCTTATCCCTAAGGGATAACCCCCTTATGCATGGTTTTACTTTCCATGATTTCAGTCTCTCAATATAATAAGATATTGAGAGAGAAGGAAGCAAAGAGATAGAGAGTGAGCACAGTCACATAACTTTCATCATAATATATTGCTATAATTGTTCTGTTCTCTTATTATCTTATTGTCATTAATCTCTTACTGTACCTAATTTGTAAATTAAACTTTATTGTAGGTATGTATGCATAGGAATAAAACATGATATATACAGTATAGGGTTTATATTATCTGTGGTTTCAGGCATCCACTGAGGGTCTTAGGAAGAATCCCCTGCAGATATGGGGGGACCGCTGGACTGACCCATGGTACAACATGGATGAGCCTTGAAGACATTATGAAGAGTCAGAGAAGCCAATCCTGAAAGAGAACTTACTGCTCGAGTCCATTTCTATAAAATGCTAGAACAGGCACATCTATGGAATGGGAACAGGTTAGTGGCTGCCTAGGGCGGGGTGGTGGAAAATGTGGAGTGACTGCTGTGAGTACACTATTTCTTTCTGGGGTAATGAAAATGTTTTAAAATTAGATTATGGTGATGGTTACTAAAAACCATGGAATTATATACTTTAAACAGCCAAACTTTATGATATGCAAATTATACCTCGCTAAAGCTGTTTTAAAACATTTTGAATGAAAAATCAGGAGGTTTTCCATAAAGCCCCGGATCTGGGCTTTCCTGGAGTGCCATGGCAACAATGAGCTAATGACAGGGTGAACGTGCCCGAGGGCCCATGGTCCCTGTTGTAGGACCCCTGGACAGCGGCATTCACTATGTCACCGTCATGGCCACCGTGGGCATTGGATGTTAGACACCCCCTTCCCCCAATCTGGAGTGACAGGACCACGTCTGGCCCTAGCAGCGAAGAATGCTGGGGACAGAAGTGACCACGTAGTCAGGTCACGGGTGCTCGGTAGTAAGCCTCAAGGACCAATCCAATCGCAAAGCACAAGAGCTCTGTAGCCAAAACTGCCACTCTCCAGCTCTGTCCTCAGTTTTCACAGCTCTAAAATGGGGACAATTTTAGCACCTAGCATCACAAGTTTGGGCAGGGATAATGAGCAAAGCACATCGAAGTTCTCAGTAACTCCATAATTTCCCATCTGTGATTTCAAATTCCCAGACAGTCTGAAGTCTGGAAGCTTTTCATAACACATTGGGAAAAAAAAAAAAATCACTTGTCTTGGCCTAAACTCGTTTAGAGCAAAGCCTGACTTGAACAGATATGAGGTTATTCATCCCCCCCACCTCCAGCATGCTTAGGTATGTATTTCACTGTAGAAATGTTAATATTTGAGCACAGGGGGGCAGCCCCAGTCCCTCCTAGGGTATTATGTACTAGATGGTCTATATCCTATATTTCCTTCCAAAATCTGAAAGGTTCTGAATTCTGGAACATTCCTTCTCAAGGGGTTCGGGTCAGGGACTGCGACTTGTATGATGAAGATAATAATGACCGAGGCCAAACCCTGTTCCCTTTTGCCTGACATTGCCGAAGACCATAGAATTGCCGCTGACAAAGGCTATAGGGAGAAAAATCACGAGAAATTCTGAAGGCAGATCTGCAGGCCCAGAGGGATGGGAGCTTAGAATTAAAAAATAAAGTCCCCTTCAGAAACAAAAGTCCTACAGCATTCCTTGCTCACCTAGGTCCAGCACTGGCCTTGGTATTCATAGCTTTGGAAGAATGCATATGTAGACTCAGCTTGGTCTACAACCTCATGGGCAGAGAAGGGGGTGAGTAAAACAGGGAGATGCAGAGGAGCCAGACCCACAGTACCCCAATTTTCAGGGACTCTCCACAGAGGCCCAGGCTACACAGGCCTAGCATTCCT
>NW_006159706.1:3054572-3059868 GCF_000334495.1 Tupaia belangeri chinensis | reverse complement strand
AAGGCTTTGGTTCAGGGAAAATCAGCCAGCAAACTAGCCCCTCCCTCTCTCAAAGGTTATCAATGGCTCCAGTCTGCCCAAACAAAACACAGCTGGGAGCAGGTGACAGCTCAGCTGTAGAAACATGCTCCTGTCTTCCCAACAGACTCCCTGTCATATAATAAAAATGTTAGACTGGTCTTTGTCTCTGGTTCCTGAGAGGGTGACTCTAAATCCTTGGTATTTCTTGAATAATAGGAATGTCTTTGTTATTCATGAGTCCCTTGGATCACACCAGAGTTTATGCTAATGTCTTAGAGGTTTTCTGTTGCTAAAAAAGAATACCTGAGACTGGGTAATTTATGAAGAAAAGAAGTTTATTTGGCCCACAGTTCTGGAGACTGGGAAGTCCAAGGGCATGGTCGTAGCTTCTGGCAAGGGCTTTCATACTGTCATAAAGTCGTGGGAAAGTGAAAGGGTAAGTAACGGGAAAGAGACAGCAACAGCCCACTCTCAGGAGAGCATACTCACTCTTAGATAACAGCATTAATCCCTCCATGAGGGCCCTGCCACCATGACCCAATCACCTCTTAGAGGGCCCACCTCTTAACCCTGTTTCACAGGCAATTAAGTTTTCAACACATAAGCTTTTGGGGGACATACTCAAGCCACAGCAGCTACTGACATTAGAAGACTTATGATGGGGGCTAGCAGGTCCCCAGAAAGATCAACCACATGATTAGAGGGCTAGGGCTTTGAGTCAACCTGACCTCAAAGAGGGGAGGGAGGCTGGAGATTGATTGATATCCACCACACGGCTGGTGATTCGATGGTGCCTACCACCATGAAGTCTCAATGAAAAAACTGGACACCAAAGCAAAGGGGAGCGTCCTGCTTGGTGAGCACCAGGGGGGCGATGTGCCCTGCTTCTACAAGGAGAGGATGTGGGAGCTCTGCATTCGAGCCCTGCATGTGTCTTCATTTGGCTGGTTGTCATTCATACCCTTTACAATAACACTGCAATTCTAAGTATAGCACTTTGCTGAGTTTCTGTGGGTTGTTCTGATGAGATCTTGAATCAGAGGATGGGCACCCTGAATTTGTAGCCAGTTGGTCAGAACTGAGGACCCCGGAACTTGCAGCTAGCATCTGAAGCAGTCTTGTTAGGGACTGTGACCTTAAACATGGGGGGCTACTGCTCCCTCTGGGCCATAAGAATCAGGACCACAGTGCAGTGCACCAGAAGCTGTCAGAACACCCCCTCTGTCTCGACTTTCTGAGGCAGACACTGGCAGCTCCCTACACCTGCAGCGTTGGTCAGACACTTCCCATGCATGTTGGTGGCTTCTTTCTACCTGCTTTCTTAGGTGGAGAAGGCTGGAGACTGTGGGGAGTTCATGGCTCAGAAGTGACCTTAGGCTAATGACACACGGGAGCTGGTGGACAAGTATCATAGCTTTCCCACCCCTTGAATGAGAAGCTCTGAGGTGTGTTCTACACAGCCTTGGGCAGGCCTGAACTCCAGTGGTCAACACGCCCTTTATTGGCTTTCCTCCCTTGCCAGACTACATCCCCACTCTCGCACCACGGTTCCTAGGACTACCTCCAAAATAAACCATTTGCACCCAGATCTTCATCGTAAGTTCTGCTTTGGAAGAGCTCAAATTAGGACCTCTGCCCTTCCTGGGGTTCTGAGTCTTTTATCTTCACCACTGACCCTCAGAGAATATCCCAGTATGATAGCCCATAGGGACTTGTAGTCAACTAGTTCTTTGGGGCAATTGCTTGTGCCCCATTGCATAATTACCCTGGCTGGTCCATGACTAACTAAGCCACCATCACTGGCAGGCCACATGACCCAGGACTGTGTTTCATCCTTTGGCAGGGTGATGACTCAGAGATGAGTCTGTGAACTGAGGTGGCTCAATTATAATCTTCCTCAGATTTCTGTCCATGCTATTGAGAAGATGCTCTGGAATCTTATGTGATCCTGGAACACCTTAGAACCATGCTTCTCTCCACATGGACAGAGCTTGGCTGGGAATGATGCTAACTCAGAAACAGGCGCCATATAGAGACATAGATTGCTGATGACATGATCACCTGGATGCAGCTATGCCTGAAGCCTACGTACTTTTCGATTACTAAACCTGTAGATTTACCAACACACCCTTTTTTTTTCTTCAGCTAATTTGATTAGGTTCTCACCTCTTACAACCAAAAGAATCTTTAATAATATGTAAATACTCATCTCTCTAACTTATACCCTCTGCGTTTTCAGACACAAACATACATAAAAGTATTTGCTCTTTAAACTACAGGCAAGCGGCCCAATCTGCCAGGAGAGGAGAGACCACAGAGAGGGCAATGGCTGGGGCGGTCTTTCAGCACAGGCTAAGGTGGCGCTAGGTAGCTAGTGGAATTAGGGTCCCAGGAAACTTGTCCTAAAATAATTTGTGCTGGTTTACTGTGAGAAGCATAAACACAATAAAATCAGAAATCACCATAATAAAAGGAAGCTCCAAGAGAAAGCCAGGGAATTAGCAAGGTTGGTGGGGGAAGTAAACCTTGTTTGGGGGAGTGTGCTATGACTGACCACAGAATTTAGATCCAAGCTTCCTGGCAGGCAATGAAGAAGCAACCCCGATAGGTTACACAGCTCCCCTGCCCTCAGGAACAGCAACAAAGACCAGGCTGGGAGGCGGCCGGCTCTGCAGTGTGCTTTCCTGAGAAGCCACATGTCTCGTGGCTCCCAGGGCTGCTACTCTGCCCATGTCACACATAGTTCTCAAGGACGTGGGCAGCCCCACTGGTGCTTGCAGGGCAATGTCCCAGTGGCTTTGTCCCAGTGGCTCAGGCCTCCAGGTCCCCAAAATTCTGTCTAAACTGCATTGCTGGGGTCCACCCTGCAGGCCAACTCATACCTCACTCTTGGTTTTTTTTTTCTTTTTTTAGAATTTTTTTTCCCCCACAGGACAGGAGCATCACCAGAGAGACAGAGAGAAGAAAAGTGAGAAAGCACCCATGGGCATTAGCCATGCCACAATCCCTTCTCTTCCATTCTCCTCTCAGGATTTGGACACGTGCACATGCCCACTTGGTGTGTTTTTCAGGTCACTAAGTCCAGGACTTGAACTAAGGAGCTGGCCATGTGGGATCCAATGCTTTAACCACCATAACACCTGCTAGACCCCTTTTTTAGTTGCCAGAGGGCACATGTGCTGGCCAGAGAGAGAAAGTACCCTCCACCCCATTGGGGTATGGTCGTTTTTTCCATCCTGTCAGAATTTGGGGCATGTACACATACACACCCAGTGTGATTTTTCATCGCTGGGACCAGGATTTGAACCACAGTTGACCACGTGGGCTCTGGCTCCCTGTGCACAATGCCTAACTGCTGCTCTATAGGGCTACCCTGTACCTCACTTTTCAAATGGCACCTGAAACCCAGATTCTAAAGCATTTTCCTATCCTTGGTAATTTTTGTTTTATTGCAACATTTCATTTTCCTGTTATATAACAAAATAGCCTCTTGCTAACTTCTCCACGAAGCTGATTATTTCCCGGAAATGAACAGGTTTCTCTTCATGTCAAGTACAGTTTTCAACGAAAGCCCACAGCTAGCTGGACCGTGCAGGAATTTTCCAAATGACTTTCTCTTTTTCCTAAGTAGATCAGCCTCATTTTCCAGAGGAGACAGGGAAGAACAGACATCTTCCCTGCCCACTGTCACAGCCCTTCCGGGATCCAGGACTCTGGCCATCAAAGGACAAAGCAGTGGTCCAGGAAGCCCTGTCTTGGCCGGCACATTTGGTTAAAGTCACAAGGCCAGGGAAGAGAGGACGCTGGCAGCTGGAGCCACTCTGGTCTGGAAGGTCTTGCTCAGTGGGGCACAGTTTAGGGCCACATAATGACTTTCAGGGGCCCTGGACACTTTCGCCCTCATGGGCCTATTCCCGCATAAGGGAAATGTAAAAAGTTGCCTTTAACGACAGGTCATATAAAGACAAATGGATTCAGTCTTGCATTTTCATAATATTATATTCATTTTTTTCTTCTGATTTTAAAAGAAGTAAAATTAAAGCATTTCGTGGGCTCTGGGCTCTGTGTTCACTGGAAAAGTTAGCCCTGAGTCAGAGTGCCAACAACCGCCAAGGCCTGCCTGGTCTCCAGAACTTGGGGCCGTCCACCTGGACCACCGTCCTCTGCCAGAAACATGACTGAGGAGACAGCCCTGCTGCAGAGCCCTGGCACTTCCTTCTCTCTTCACTGAAGGGCCCAAACCCCATCAACCTCTGGCCCTGGTTCCTGGGGCATGGTCTGCCTCTGAGGTTGTTCCAGGACAGCTAGAAATCCTAACAGCCACCACGACCCAAGCCCTGGGTGCCAAACGCTGCTCTGAGCTCGCCTCGTAGCAGGTTCGAGGGCTCACGGGCTCCTGGCAGTGTGACTGCAGGCACGTCGGTTTCTCACCTGCAGGATGGACAGAATGCTAGTCCCTCCCTCACGAGGACATGGTAAGGAGTGGCAGCTGACTCCGGTGCCAGCACATGGGTCATCTACAGAGAATTACCCAGATGCTTTAGCTAAGGGCAATAAGAAGGGCAATGTAAGAGGAACCACCGCAGTAAGAGAGAGGGCTCCACTCTGAATACTGGACAAGTGCAGACAGATGGACGAGGGGTCTTTGAAACATTCATAGAAAACGCATACCAGGAAAAAACTCTGTGTGGATTTCAACTTTTGCACCAGAATAAATACGTATTTTAATTCCATTTTTCCACCAACTCTTTGCAGTCCCCTCATGTAGTCAAGGAGCAAGAGGAGGCTCAGTGGGCAGAAAATGGCCATGAGAAACATCAGGGTCGGGGGACTTCTGGCTAAAACACCCTGACAGGTCTTTTGTGAAGGTGAGCCCAGTTGAGGACATACGTGGGTGAGGGATGAGATCTGATCAGCAATCGAGAGCCAGAGATCTCGATAAACCGACCAGGCAGGATTCTTGCTGAAACTGGACTAAGCCAGCCAAGGACAGAGACCAAGGTCAGGGCCAAGTCAGAAAGAGGAGTCGAAGAAGGCCGGGTCAGAGCCGGTCAAAGGAAAGAGTCTTTGTCACATGGCAGTCAATACCGGCTATTATGATTACTCGTAATCAATTGGTTAATTATAATAATTAGGGGGCCAGCTGGTGGCGTAGTGTTTGGGGCGGCTAGAGCCCGCGTAGCCAGGCTGCAGTGCAAGTCCTGGACCCCGAGGCTTGAGGGACACCCCGGGCGCATGTGTGCATGTACCCTGAGTCCTGGGAGGAGAGAGGAAG
>NW_006159706.1:3049988-3054483 GCF_000334495.1 Tupaia belangeri chinensis | reverse complement strand
TAGCCGCGGGTGGCATGTCTCGCTGTCTCTTCCCCTCCTCCAGTGAGCACACACGCCCGAAATTTAAAATATATATAATCATTAATTAGTAACCACCTACCATAATTGGTTTGAGTAGAGGGTGCCTTAAACTCTGCTTTCTCGTCCACCCCGGAAGCTATTGGCCCTGGGAAGAGCTAGTCCAGCGGATGTCAGAACCCAAGTCTGCCAGATGGGCTCAGTGTGGACCTCGCCAGGCCTGCCTGCCATGCCTCTGAGACAGAAGGCCACATTCCTTCTCCCAGAGGAGCAGACCAGAAGTCCATGCCACCTTTCCCAAGCCCTCCCCACCCTTGCTCTGTCCTCTAGGGGTTCCCTAAAGGCAACCTTTTAGTTTCTTCAGGCCCGATGCCCGTCCTTCTTGCGGCAGCCTTAAAGTCCACCTCCTGCTCCATCTCTCTCCTGCTCCTCTCCTCTCAGGCAGAGATACGACCCTTGCTCCCCGCCACTCATGACTCTGGTCTCAACGACATCACCTCTCTACCACACACTTCCCAGGTACTGTTTTCTGCTCACCCTGGCCATTCCTGGAGGGAGATCCTGTGAAAAGAGCACAGGGCTTTGAAGCCAGCTGGAACCAGCGCCACAAGTGACCAGCTGTGTGACTTTGGGCCAGTCAATTAACCTCCCTGAGCATCGGATCGTTTTCTGTTTGGATTAGAGACAATCTTATTTTCTTCAACAGTGAAGCTCTCCCCTAGGAAGAAACCTGGTTTTGTTTGTTTGTTTGTTTTGATGGGTATAACTTCGACAAGCTCTTTGGGGTGGAAGGAAGTACCCCCCCACCTCCTACCCCACAAGGGGCCTGCTTGCAGCTTGGAGATGGCTGCCCTTGGCTGACAGCCAGTTTGTTTGGTACGTGGAGTAAGCAGGTGGACAGGGAGGCTGGGTGCTGGGCTAACGGGAGGGGATTCTTCGGCACTTGGTAGAGGGAAAGAAAAGGAGAGGTTGAACTGCTGACGAGGGCGAGGGGCCCAGAGGCCCCACAGCACACTATCCCCAGCCTGTTCAGAATGGGCAGAACGTCCCCGCTTCTTCCTCTTCTTGCCGACTCCAGCCCGAGCCCAAGGCCAGTCAGGGCTCACCCAGATCAGGGGCTCTCCGACCATCTGAACCCATAAGCTACTCTTAAAACAATGTTTTCAGATGCATAGAATAAAATACACAGGACTACACAGGCAACTCCCGATTCTACTGAAATACAGTCGGCAAATACTCAAGACAGGTTGGTGGTGTAGGAATGTGTGCTGTTTCGTTAACGTATTAAACAAGAAGGTTCTGCAGAAGTCCTACGGATCGTTACGTTCAGGAAGGGCTGTGTTTCAGTCTCGCAGCCATGAGGGCCTGGCAAAGGATGGATTGCACTGGAGGGAAGGCCATGGGTCCTTCCCCACCACTGTGATCTGGTGACGGAAATGTCAGACCACGGTTACAAGCTAGAGAAGCACAGATGTAAATTGCCACCGTCAGGTTCAGGACCCCTGCAGACTCCAAGGGAGGAGGCCCTGACCTGGACTCTCAGACTTTCCCTGACCGCTCCCTTCCCCTGCTAACCAGTCCCCAGGCCCCGCAGACTCCTCTGCCTGCAAGGTGGGCGTGCTGTCTGCATCTCCCCATCCTTGCTGCTACTCTCCTGGGCTGGGGCCTCCCTGCCTCTCACCCTGATTGTTGCAGCAGCCTCCTGGTTCCACCCAATCTGTGCTCCACCCTGAACACGGATCAAACGTTGCAAACCTGCCCATGTCACCCCTTGCTCTGAATCCTTCAGTGGCTCCCTATTGCCTGTGTGGTAACATTCAGAGACTGTCACAAAATACCAAGTTGCTCCCCCAGTCCCCAGTCTCGTCTCTCACCTACTCTCCACCTTTCCACATTCTGAACTATGTGAAGGTCCCAGCACCCTCTTTTCTAAGCCTTTGCCCAGGCTGGTCCCTCCATCTGGAATGTCCTCCCCAAGTTGTTTGCCAAACAAACTCTTACTTTCCAAGTCTCAGCTCAACTGTTGCCTTCGCCAAGCCCCACCCCACCTGCACCCATTTCTTTGGCAAACATGGGGACTACTCCTGCAAGGCTCTTACCGCCCCTAATGCATGGGGTCGACAAGCCATACTATAGTTATCCGACAAGCATGTCTCCCTACAAGACTGCAGATTCATGAGGGCAAGGACTGAGTTTTTTCCCTTGGCTCGTTCCCCAAATCTTACAGGAAGGGTCTTTAAAAAGCTCATGGAGGGGCCTGGACAGTGGCACAGCAGTAAAATGCTCTGTGAGACGATCTCACATGGGAAGGTTGGGGGTTCAGATCCAGAGACCTCCCTGAGCACTCTCAGTATGCGTTATCTGTGATCCAGGGCTGAGGCTGGGCGTGGATCACAGCACCAAGACTCTCTTGTGGATTCTGGGTCTCCGGCTCTTTTTCACTCGTGGAATACAAACACTTTCTTCTTCTTCTTCTCCTTCTTCTTCTTCTCCTTCTCCTTCTCCTTCTCCTTCTTCTTCTTCTTCTTCTTCTATTTTAGTTTTTGGTATAAGGCACACGTGCTCACCAAAAACAGAGAGGTAAAGTGAGAAATCACTCCTCAGAGGGGAGGGTCATGCCACAACCCCCTCTCCTCCAGTCTCCTCTAAATTTTGGGCACCCTTGCACAAGCACCCAGTGAGATTTTCAAGCCACTGGGTCTGGGACTTGAACCATGCAATCGACCATGTGAGATCTAGCACCTTACCTCTACACCACCAGCTGGCCCAATAAGCTTTGTTTATAATTTCAAGGAAAATGGTTATTATGGAAAAACTACGTATGGATTTCACGTAGATTTCTTGCACCAAAAATAAGCTCCTTTAATTCCATTTTTCAGTTTTCAAAGTCCCGTTGTGCAACTGTTGACATCCAGAAGACCCTCAATGAAAAAAGCTGAAGAACGGATAGACGATGAATATGCAAATATACAAACAGGCGGGCAGGCCTGAAGCACTGGGGGTGGGGAGCGCAGGGGCCCAAATCGACACCGTTTAGGACCATTGTTATATCTGCCTTCTTTTCTCTAGGGTGCTGGTTTGAGTTCTCACATCCTGAGAAGGACACAGCGCCATGTTCTGATCCACGGAGTGTGCTGTCGTTTCTTGAATTCATGCTCTATTCCTTGGGGGACCCCTCTGTACACACACCTCAATTACAAGGCGCTTACTTCCCTCACCAAAAGGCTCATCGTTTCGGTTTCATTAAAGAGAGAGTTCTTCCAGTGCGTGAAGAATAGGATTAGATTTATAGAAATTCCATTTACATCTGGCTTTTAAGGAACAGCTGTCTCCCATAGCCACGCCACCGCTCTCCTGTCAGGCCTGCTGAAGTGATAGCTAACAGCCTTCCTCATTCTCTTCTGGCTTTTTCTGCACTTAACCCCTGCTGCCCTGGATCTGGTGAGTCTACTCTGGCACTGGCCCCCAATTCCGATGGCTTTTCTAGGGGTCCCCTGCCTCCCCTTCTCTTGACATCATCACGTGATGTCAATATGCCATTCTTCCTAAAACCTTCAACAGCCGTGGGGCTGAGGCTTTTGCCCACAGTCCCTGCCTACCCCTCACTTGCCTGTGAGCTTCCAGACGTGTTTGCTCGTTCAACTTCCTATTTACTCTCCCCACGAGGAGATCACTTCTTTTGTCTTTCAAATTTATTTATTTATTTTTAATTTGCCAGTGGGCACATGTGCTCATTAAAGAGAGACAGAGAAAAAGAAAGAGGAAATGAGAAAGCACTCCCTGGGGGGATGGCGAGGCCTCAATCCCCCTTCCTCCATTCTTCCTTCTGTCAGGATTTTGGGCACACATGCACATGCACCCAGTTTGTTTTTCAGACTGGTGGGTCTAGGACTCGAACTGCACAGTTGACCACGTGGGATCTGTCTTAATATCCACCTTAACCACCATGCCACCAGCTGGCCCAAGTTTATTTCTTTCTTTCTCCCTAGAGAGAAAGAGAAGGAGCTCAAGAGACAGAGCCAGAGAGAGAGAGAGAGACAGAGACAGAGACAGAGGCAGAGGCAGAGAGATGGCACACCCAGCAGAGTATTGACACTGCGATCCACCCCAGTCTCAGCCAGTCCTGGAGCATGTGTGTGTCTGGTGACTCAGGGAGGTCTCTGGACACAAGCCCAGAACCTCTCCATGTGGGTCAGCCTTGCAGAGCACTGTACGACCATCATGCCACCATCCATCCTTGGAAATCTCAAAGGCAATCAAGGTCCAGGAGTAATGGGCCCTCCACCCCAGACAGGCTCCTCTTCTTCTTTTTTAAAGAATTATTTTGTTTAACTTTATTTGTTTATTTTTTTGTTTTAATTTGACAGAAAGGGGCAGAGTGAGAGAGAGAGAGAGAGATAGGGAAAGTGAGAAAGCAAGCTGCCAGGTCCAGGACTCAAACCACAGTCAGCCATGTGGGAGTCTAGTGCCCTTAACC
>NW_006159706.1:3032167-3049325 GCF_000334495.1 Tupaia belangeri chinensis | reverse complement strand
CAATCCCCCTTCCTCCATTCTTCCTTCTGTCAGGATTTTGGGCACACATGCACATGCACCCAGTTTGTTTTTCAGACTGGTGGGTCTAGGACTCGAACTGCACAGTTGACCACGTGGGATCTGTCTTAATATCCACCTTAACCACCATGCCACCAGCTGGCCCAAGTTTATTTCTTTCTTTCTCCCTAGAGAGAAAGAGAAGGAGCTCAAGAGACAGAGCCAGAGAGAGAGAGAGAGACAGAGACAGAGACAGAGGCAGAGGCAGAGAGATGGCACACCCAGCAGAGTATTGACACTGCGATCCACCCCAGTCTCAGCCAGTCCTGGAGCATGTGTGTGTCTGGTGACTCAGGGAGGTCTCTGGACACAAGCCCAGAACCTCTCCATGTGGGTCAGCCTTGCAGAGCACTGTACGACCATCATGCCACCATCCATCCTTGGAAATCTCAAAGGCAATCAAGGTCCAGGAGTAATGGGCCCTCCACCCCAGACAGGCTCCTCTTCTTCTTTTTTAAAGAATTATTTTGTTTAACTTTATTTGTTTATTTTTTTGTTTTAATTTGACAGAAAGGGGCAGAGTGAGAGAGAGAGAGAGAGATAGGGAAAGTGAGAAAGCAAGCTGCCAGGTCCAGGACTCAAACCACAGTCAGCCATGTGGGAGTCTAGTGCCCTTAACCACCACGCCACCTGCTGGCCCCTGGCTCCTCTTCTGTATTCCTGGGAAAGGCGCCTCCATCCTCCCCTCTGCACAGCCATGTGCGCTCTCACATCACACCCCAGTCCATCCCCAGACCATGCGGCATTTATCTCCTACAGACATCTCAAGTGAACGCACCCCTTCTCCCACACGTGCTAATCCACGCAGGCAGGGCTGTCTGCTTTTGTTTGTTGCTCTGACCTCAGCACTGGGCACAGGGCCTGGCAGGTGAGGGAGGCTCAGTAAGCACATGTCAAGTGAGTGATTCCGTGAGCGGACATCTTTACCCATGATAAACTGAGGCTCAGAGAAGTGACTGGCCCAATGTCTCCCATGTGGTACTGGACTGACTCTCAGGGCGACTCCAGTGCCGTTTCTCTGTCTGCATGAAGCACACAGGTTGGGTGTGCTCTGGCTCTGCTGGCTGGACCAGCCACTCCTCAGCAGCTGGCCCGATGCCTTACCTGAGAGCACCGTGAAGACGGCTGCGAAGGCGTTGAGCTTGAGCCCGTCGATGACATTGCTGGAGTGGAAAAGCTCCAGACACATGAGGCTGAAGCCGACCACCAGCAGGAGGATATAGAGCACCTCGGAGACTACCGACAGCCACAGGACCCCTGCACAAGAGAGACAGAGCCTTCAGATGAGGGGCTCGCCACCACGGCCCTCCCGGTGTCCACTCCACCCTGTGTGCACTGCAGGTAGCGAGTTGTTTTAGAAGAGGTCTCAAAAAGCCAGATGGTAGCACAGTGGTAAAACGTGACACTGAGAGGCTGACCCACATGGGAAGGTCCACGGCTCAAGTCCGGAGACCTCCCTGAGTGTGCCAGACATGAGTGTGCCCGCGAGCAGGAGCCGGCTGAAGCTGGGAGTGGATCGTGGCATAAGGATCCCGCTGGGGGTGACATCTCTCTGTCTCTCTCACTCCTGGGAAAAATAACTAAATAAAGTTTCAAAAGGAGAGAAGAGGATTGTCTGGGGAGGGTTCTGACGGACAAGAGGCAATTATGGCCATCCTATTTTCCCCACCAGGACTGGCCCAAAAACCCAAGCTTGGGCTGGCTGGTGCATGGCGTTTTCTGGGTGACCATCCTGGACCACCCCTGGGACCCAGGGCAGTGTAGAACCGACAAGTGGACCCACTCGGACTGGAGGGAAGGGCTGTTCTGTGGCCGGCCGAGAGGCTCTTTCTCTTTCTCATCTGCTAGACAATTGCCACTGGGAGCCTTCTATGGCCACGAGGTAGAGTACAGGATAAAGCTGGTTCCCCTGCTGCTGAGCGGAGCAAGGAAAAGCTGACGTGGCCAATCACCAGCCTCAGACGACCCGATTCTGACTTTTATATGAGACAAACGTCTCTGTTGCTGAAACAGTTCCTGTGAGGTTCTGTTACCTGTGGCTGTACAGATCCTAGCTCACACAGCATGCTAGCCCAAGGGACACCCACACTTCATCTGCCCTGCACCCCACCCTGCTCCTTTCTAGAAACCACCATTGTTACTCCCATGGCTTTAACTTGTGCTTCTCCCAGGGGCTGCCATGTTCTGTGTCATCCTTCCCTCCTGGGCACAGCTGATTGGTCTGGCATGATCGTCGAACCTAGAACTGACCAATCAAGGCCCACCGAAGCAGACTGGGAGAGAGGCCCTCAGATAAGCGCCTGGGCATCCTAACCGTGTGGGCACCCGGTTCCAGCTGTTCCTGAAGGACCAGCTGCATCCTGCCCTTCTAGTTTGGCTGTTCAAACCTGCCGTGTTCCTCCTTCCACCTGGACTGTCCCGGAGACACTCAATAAACACTACTTGGCAAATAAAGCAGACAGCAAATTTTGAGTCCTGTTTTGGTCCCTGTGGAAGAACTTGGATCCTGAAACACCCGTTGTCATTCCCAGCACAACAGGGCTTCCAGAGTTCTGGAAAACTTTTCTCTTGTTTCTTTTTTTGACTACAAAAATAGCACATGTCCGGGGCCATCCCTTGGACTCCTGTAGGAGAATAATGTGCTTTTGGCAGCCTGGATGTTGTTAAAACACCCCCTGGCACCGCACGCTCACAGCCTCCGAGGCCCTTCTCTGGCCCAAGGCCCAGCAGGCAGCAGGGAGGAAGGCGAGCTGAGCCATGCCAGGAGGTGACCGCCCTGGGAGGTTTCACCCGTCACCTCGCCGCTGCCTCCACGCCTCTGGCTGCCTTTATAGACCCCGCTGGCACTGGCAGTCGGCCCTCACCAGGATGTGGCTCACTGACTCCTGCCTCCTCAACAGTGCCCTCACCCCAGCGGGGTGTGCTCAGCCCCCCTGCATGGGCCCTGGGCCAGGCAGCCCCCCACCCCTCCTCACAGCAGGACCTAGCTCTGGAGTCATGATGGGAGTCGGGCTGGGGCATAGGGGTGAGGATGCTCTGGAAGTAAGTTAACCACAGAAAAACAGATGCCTGGCTGGGGGTTGCTGCTTTTTATTCTTTATTTATTTATTTTTTTTTTTTTTGAGAGAGAGAGAGAAAGATTATTTCTACAGAGTACATGCGCTTGCCAGAGAGACAGAAAGAGACAGAAAGTGAGAAATCAACCCCCAAAGGGCATGGCCATGCCACAATCCCTTCTCCTCCATTTTCTTTTCAGGATTGTAAGCATGCACACACATGTGCCCGGTGTGTTTCAGAGTCACTGGTCCAGGATTCGAACCGTGGACGACCAAGTAGGAATCCAGCACCCCAGCTACCACATCACCTGCTGGTCCCTGGGGTTTGCCTCTTATTCCCACTAGATTGTAGGTTTATTTGTGTTCTCACAAGGCTCCAGGAGCATCTGTCGGAAAGTTTCAGCCGCTCCAGCCAAGGACATTAGTAACAATAATGACGATCGTTGTTATTATGCTGATAGTAACATCAGCAAGTACGGTCAGGGCCAGCAGTTCTGAGGTGGGTACCACACGCCAGGCCAAGGGGACTCTGGGTCCTACCCCCTCTCCCTGGCTGTAGTTGGGGGTTTCTGTCTTTGGAGGACTGTCCTTGGGCGCCTGGAGCCCACCTCGCCCATCCTTGTGCAGAAGGTAACTGGGAACTTACATTTTCCTCTCTGTCCTACGGCTCTGGGCTGGGGCAATGCTGAGAGGGGACTCACATGCACAGCTCCGCTGGGTCAGACCGGCCGGACTGCGTCTCCCTGCTTGCCTGCCTCCCTCCCTGTCCTGTAGCCCCATTTCCCTTTCCAGCCTCCCTCGGGACTGTGACTTTTAGAAACGACATACACCTTTATCTTTAAGGGAATCTGACCTCAGACATTCATGTGAATTATTTCCCCAACTCCTCCTAACAGCCCTGCAAGCTAGCAAGTTACCACCCATTTTACAGATGAAAAAGTTAAGTTCCGAGGGATTAAGCAGCTACTCTATACAGCTAGGTAGTGGCACAGTCGGGATTTGAACTCATGACTCTCTGACACCAGGAACCATCATGAGATATAAGCTGGCAGGATACAGTGGCTACTTCGAAATCATTGTCTGGCTCACGGCCCACCTCTGCGGCCTCTCTTGGTATGGAGCCATGGATTTCCCAGTTCAGGCTCTCATTCAAAATGTTCTCCAGCAAAACCAAGCAATTCCTGACTCGGGATTCTGGGAAGAGGATGGCCAGCCAGGCATGAAGTGACCTTTGGTTCTCAGCAATCCTGAGCCCAGGTGGCCACCAGGTGGGGGAAGGAGGGGACAGTGTAGAGAAGACGGCTGTGAGGCCCCTTTGGAGGCAGGCGGGGGAAGCTGGGTTCAATCCACATTCAGAGGCAGGTGAGGACATAGTGATGGATCTTAGCAATGGAACAAATGACACATGCTCGGGAGTGCAGAGGACGGATGGAAAGAATGTGTGGGTGAGACCTGCTGCAGGAGCCAGGGACACTCCAGGTGAGAGATGACAGTGGCGTGAGGATGAGTGGGCGAGTCAACCACTCAGGGTGGGGGCCTGTGGGATAGAAACTATCAGGGGCCATTGTTTTGGACTGAGGTCCTGCACTAGGCCCCAACACAACGGACCAAGATGGAGTCACTTATGCCAAAATGCCACATCTTCAACCAAAACTTTAATGAAACAGACCAGGAGATTCCGGTCCACCCAGGTCAGTGCCATAAGGAAATAAACTAGGCCCCATCTTGAGGCTTTCTTGGGAACTGGTGGTCGGCCTCACCCTTGGTCCTGGGTCTCTGAAATAAGCACCTGAAAGAGCTCAAGGTACGGCCAAGGTGTCATTGAACTTTCTGTTTTATGAACATCGTCCCTTGATCTTCCGTCAGTCCTATTTTCCCTAGAACTTAAACACAATCTCCTCTTTTTGTTTTAGGGTTTTTTATTTGCCTTAGGGAGCACATACTCACCGGAACAGAGAGACAGTGAGAGGGAAAGTGAAAAATCACTCTGCCCCCGTGCCCCCAGGGGGATGGCAATGCCACAATCCTTTCTCCTCCATTCTCCTCTTGAAATTTTGGGCACATATGTGCACACACCCAGAGTGATTTTCAAGCCACTGGGTCTGGGACTCGAACCACAGTCAACCATGGGCTCCTCTTTAAGAATTTTAATTGTCCTCTAAAATTAATCCAGAAGCCTGGTCCCATGGGGACGTTGGCATTTAAAGGAAAGGGGTGGGGCCGAGAGGCTGGGCAGAGGGCCGGGAAGGTGCAGCAGACAGGTGCCCCCTCCCCACCCCTTCCAAAGCGCATGGGGAACGCTGCCACCCCACAGCAACCGCTTGTGTCTCCCTGGGACTTGGCACCGCACCCCTCCACCCACCTTCGAGGGATTAACACCGAGCACTCCCTAATGGCAGTGCCCAGCGTGAGCCAGTAAACAAGCTCCCGGAGGCAGGCACCACTGTAGGTTGTGGTCTCCACATTTGAGTTTGCTGTCCGGGAGAGGTGCTTAATAGTGGGCTTGAGTCACACTCTTCAATTGTTGGAACCAGAGTGAAAGATTGATTCACTTTCCCATGATATTTTTAATTCTTGTTACCTCAATCAAAAAGTTTCTGCTTGGTGCTTAAGTTGTGTCCTTAACACCTTTCTCACACTTACCAATTTTTTAAAACAATAAGAGGGCCAGCCTCGGACTCAGAACCTTCCCCACACTTCCTAGCCAGACCTGAGTGAACGTTCTCACGGCTCTCTTCTATACCAGCTTCCCTCCTCCTCCTTCCCTCCTCCACCCAGGCCCCCCACTCCCCACCTTCTCTGCCCTGCTCTGTGCCCAGGAGGCTGACTCTGGAACCCCATCACCTGCATCTCTGTGCCTCTCCACTGGGGTCAGCCAATAGGAGGCACCAGCTGGAGGTCAGAGGTGAGAGTAGGAAGAAGTCAGGGTATTTCTTCTCTGCCCAAGACAGGGTATCCCAAGCCACATCTCTGGTGGTGGCTTTGTCCTGCTGTGAGGACAGCTGCAGCTCACTGGCTTCTCTTCTCCTTCCAGTCCTGTGGTACTAACAGCTCCCCACTGTTGCTGGCCTTTGGGGGCCTGCGACTCTCCCAGCCCTTCCCCTGCCTCTGTAAGGAGTTCTTTCATGAAAGTGACTTCGCCTGGACCATTTGGAGGATGCTATTTCCTGCAGGGATCTCGTTGTCACTTTGTTTGTTTGTTTGTTTGTTTTAATGGCAAGGGGTGCTGGCTTCCAGTTAGAGTAGTGAACCAAGCCAGTGGTTCCGGTGAGGCTCCCGGCCAGCAGCAGAGGGCTCCCTGGGAACTTGGGATCTAGAGTCTCGGGCATTCCCTAGACCTGCGGAGTCAGGAACTCTGAGGGTGGGGCCCAGTCTGGTTCCAGGGGGCCCTGTAGAAGGTGAAACATGCTTGAATTTGAGAAACACTTATCTCAAGTTCTGCTGTGAACGTGCGTATTAAAAAGTGAGTCATCTTAAGGAAAACTCGGCTGTGTGCTAGGACAGGAGGTGTTGGTGTCTGGCAAACATGAGGGGACTGCAAAAGTCCATTGAAGAGGCCAGGTGTTGGCATAGTGGTGACGTGACTCACATTCCAAGGTCTCCCCAGCATGCCAGGCCTGTGTATACCTGTGACCCAGGTCAGCTGAAGCTGGGGATAGACCCCGGCAGGGAAGACCACATTGGAGGTGCACCTGTCTCGCTTCTCTCTCTCTCTCTCTCTGTCATGGAAGAAACAAACTTACTTAATTATTTTTGGAAAATGGAATTGAAGTATGAGTTTTTTCTGGAGCAAAAAAAAAAAACCCTTGAAACTCATGCTTAGTTTTCTCATAATATGCATCTTCCATGAGCTTGCAGAGAAGTGCTGTGGGAATAATTAAGCCGCCGGGAAGCGCTGCACAGTGCCTGGCCTGCAATGAATGCTCATCGCCGTTATCAGTGCGGTGGAAAGTGTGCCTGTGTGAGAACAGGGAATCAGAGAAGCCAGAGGCCTGGGAGCTTCCAGGTGGGGCTGGCTGGGCCGTCCCTTGGTGATGCTGGTTGCCGTGGGGAGGAGAGGCAGGCTCGATAATCATGGGATGATTGTTCCAAGTCTGCGAAACTTGCCGCTAATGGCCCGATTTGCAGCAGAGAATAGGTGACCTCCAGGGGCAGAAGAAATGAAATGATTTCTCATCAGGTACGGGCCTGTGGGGTGACAGCTAATCCTGTAAGCTGCACTTTTTGCCTTTTTAAAAAACAGCTCCGTGACGCCAACTCTGACCCTCCATTGACGGAATTGATGGGTTGGCGAGAACGGTTTCCTTTTCAACCCAGATCCCTCTTTTGCTGAGATAGTTTCCAGGCCACCTCCTCGGCTGAGTGGGGAAAACATGGGTGAGCGCCATGTCCTGGCTGTGCAATCTTGAGTGGGGGCCCTATCCCTCTGTCCCTCAGTTTTTGCATTTGAAAAACGGGCATAATAGGCTTGTGAGTATCAAATAAGGCCGTGCCTATGAATGACTGAAGCTGAAACTTGGCAAGTGTTCAAGAAGGTCAAGTATGACTATTATTTGCTAACAAGTATAATTATGAGCAATTATAATGATTATGAGGTGGGAGACACAGTGGTGAGGGGCGTGGCTCTGGGCTAGTCCCACCTCAGTGGACTCCCAGCTCTGCCAAAAACTAGCTGGGAGACCGGGCAAGTGGTCTGTCCCCAGGGAATTTTTCCTCGCCTGGAAATTGAGGATAAGTACTCAGTTCACGGACTTCCATGAAGGATGAATTAACTGAGGAGTAAAGTGCTCAGGACAGTGCCTGCCCTATTCCAAGGGATTTGTGCAAGGGTCTTCAAAAGGTTCGTGGAAAATGCATATTATAGATTTCAAAATATTTTTGCACCAAATAAGTAACCTCGCCCTTTAATTCCCTCTTCCCATGAACTTTCTGAAGTCCCTCGCCCAATCCGTAACTGTTAACTGCTCTCGTTACTTCTCACGTGACCGAGACAAGGGGGACTAGGAAGCCCAGACCAAGTGCAGGACAAATAAAACCTTTATGGGGGTCAGAGGGGAATTGTTGCAAAGTCACATGAAATCCCAGGATGTGCCGGCATTTCAAGAGAAAACATTTCTCTCTCAAAAAAATCCATCAGTTTAATACATCAAATCAATAAGTGGCGGCACAGCGGCCGCTGGCTATGCAATGGCCGCCAGGCCCCCAGGACCGAGCATGGCATGTTAAATCATGTAAATGACACGGCCGCAGGCCCTCAGGGCTGGAAAGAGCCCCGTGACAGCTGCAGCTTGAGAAATGTCAGTGGCGGGCTCAGAGGCAGGGTACACAACTGGGAGGAGGCCACAGGCCTCAGAGAACTGGGGGCGGCACTGCACCCCTGGCCTGTGTTCTGCAGCTGAGAAACCTTAGGCCCAGAGAGGAGCTAGGACCTGCCCTCGTCCCAGTGCAAGTCGGGGGTAGTCAGGGAAGAAGGCATCTTTCACCTCCCAGACTGCTTTGTCATTTACGACCAGAGGACAGGTTGTTCCTCCCAGAGGCCCAGAATTGAGGGTCGAGGGGAAAGCAGAGTCTGGAAGAGGGGGTCGCTGTGAGACCAACAGATGGTAGCTACATCACATGCCTACAGCCCCCAGTGCACACCCTGAAGCCACACAGCTCTAGAAGGCCCTTTCTCTGCCATAGGCCTCAGTTTCCCTCTTGGTAAGGTGAGTAGATGCTCAAGCTGCCAACAGGCTGAATCCAGCCCCTAGAAATGTCTTATTTGGCCCACACAGGATTTTAAAAATATCTGAATCCATTAACAACTTTTAAAAATAGGAGACTTCACATAAAAATCCAGATTTCTGGATTTGTTTGCAAAACGGGTGGATACAGCAACACTGGACCTGCACCCCCACGTACTGATGACTGTGAGGCTGGGCTGGGGCTGCCCCCTCCCAGCAGAACACACACTGCCAAGTCTGCACTGACCCCACCCGGTCCCTATCGGTCCTTCCTGGTTCCCACCTGGCTCTCAGCTCCCACCGAAGAGGTCTAGAGTCGCTCCTTCCTGACACTGGGACAACGCAGCATGGTCCCAGCTGAGCATGGTCCCTGGTATATACACATAGGGGTACGATAGCCAGCTCTCTCGGGGACCATCACAGCACCCCAGACATGTAGGTGCCAATCTTCCGAGTTAGATGACAAGGAAAGGCATTCAGCTCTGAAAAGATGTCCAGACTGACTGACACAAGCCAAAAGCATGGTCGCCAAGCTATTCCTGAGAGTCGTTTGACCTACCCGTCCTTCACCCACTTTCCACAAAGACCCAGGAGGGTGAGAGTTGCCCATGGTCATGACATCTAGAATCTTTTCTTTTCCCCTGGTCAGAGGGTCCATACAGTCACCAGAGAAAGAGAGAGAGAGAGCACTGCCCCCTACCCCAATGGAGCAGTCAAGCCGCAATTTTTTTCCTCCATCTCTCCATCCTTTCAAGATTTTGAACACACACGCTCATGCACCTGGCGTGTTTTTCAAGCCACAGAGGCCAGGATGCAAACCATGGTTGGCCATATGGGACCTGGCTTCCCACGCACAGCGCTTAACCACTGCACTGCAGGGTCAGTCCCAGAACTGTCTTTTTTTTTTTCTATAGCACGTGCTACAGGGCACATGTACTCACCAGAAAGACAGAGAGAGACAGAGAGAAAGAAAGCAAGAAATCACCCCCCAGGGGGGATGGCCACACCGCAATCCCTTCTCCTCCATTCTCCTCTCAGGATCTTGGGCATGCATGCACATGCACCCAGAGTGAGTTTAAGCCACTGGGTCCAGGACTTGAATCGTGGTTGACTACATGGGAGTCCAGCAACATAGCCATTACACCAACTGCTGGTCCCCAGAATTGTCCTTTGATAAGTAGGAAAGTCTTGAAAGATTTCCTATAAAGTCTGACTTGAGAGTACCATGGAGACACTAAGTGGCTGCTCTAGTGGAACATGCAAAACGCGGGTCAGGGTCAGGTGGTGGCTCAGCAGTAACACAGTTGCACTGACATGCAAAAGGTCCTGAGTTCACACCCTGGAACCTCCCTGTGCATGTTGCGTGCGAGTGTGTGTGTGTGTGTGTGTGTGTGTCCATGTTTGTAGTCCTTGGCTGGTTGAGGCTGCAGGTGGGTCGTGGTGTGAGCTCTCTCTCAGAATAAATAAGTCATTTTTTTTAAATGTTGGGTAGCAAGCACTCGCAAAATCACATGGAAGTTCCCATCCCGGAACTAAGCAACATGCTACTTTGGAAACGCAGGGTGACCGTTCCTGCCTTTGCGACCATCTTTTCTAGAGCTATCCCCTCTGCTGCTCACTACCACGAGCGAGGCCCACAGGCCAGCCTCGTCACCTCAAACCTGTAGGAAATGGGACCAGCGGGTGGCATGGTGGTTAAGGCGCTGGACACGCCCACATGGCCGACCACGGTTCAAGTCCTGGACCTGGTGGTTTGCTTTCTCACTTCCCCTCTCTCTCTCTGTCTCTCTCTGGTCAAATTAAAATAAATGGATGAATAAATAAAATTAAATAAATAATTAAAAAAAAAACCTGTAGGAAATGCCAAATCTGCATCTCAACAGCTCCTCAGCTGGCTCGCATGCACATTAGTGTGATGAGAATGAAGTTCGAAGTTCGAGTCTTAGTGCGGCATTCAGTGCCCTGACAAGCCCGTCCCAAGCAGCCTGCCCACCTCTGCTCTCCACCTGCCAGACAGGCAGAGCTGCTGGCTAAACATTCCTCGGCCTCCCTGCCTCCGGCTTGGCTCAGCCCCAGGAGGGCCATCCTTTCTGGGGCAGCTGGATAATGGTCCCCCAAAGCCGTCCACATCCTAACCTTTAGGGTTTTCAATATGGCAGAAGGGACTTTGCTGATGTGATTAAGACCCGAGAGTGGAGATTACCCCGGATGCTCTGGGCATGGTGAAATCACAGGGGTCCTTGTAAGGAGGAGGTAAAGGGCGAGAGGAGGAGTCAGAGCAGGAGATGAGATGACAGAACGGAGGTGGAGCCATGTGGGGCCATCGCCTGAGAACTGTGGGCCCCTTCTAGAAGCCAGAAAAGCTGAGGAAACAGTTCTCCCCGGGAGCCTCTGGGAGGCTGCCGACACTGCCATTCATGTCAGAATTCTGACCTCAAATACCGTAAGGCAAGTTCGTGTTGCCCTAAACTAATAAGTTTGTGATTATTCTTTCATCAGCAACAGGAAACTAATACGCATCCTTTCTTCATTCAAGACCACCTCCTCCAAGAAGCCTCTGCTGACCACCCCCACCCCACTGTGGCCCCGGACAGTTCTCAAAAGAAGGAAGCCTCTCCACCACTTCCGCCTCAATGCCTCACTGTGGGAAAAGCCTGGGCTTGGCGTTGAGCCGGCTGGATTTGACCTCAGGCCCTTACCTGACCCCTCCAGCCTCAGTCTCTCTGGCTATCAGATGAGGTCAGCTCTACCAATCTCACAGGTTTTCTGGGTAAGTTAAATGAATAACAGCTCCAACTCCTCACAGTGTGGTTCTTAGGACACTGCAGGTCCTTGGAAATGTGCCGTGGGACGCTGACGGGCTGGGCCGAGAGAAACAATTCCCTTCTCCAGGGCACTCTCAACTGGACAAACTAGTTTATCATTGGAACGGAATGTGACAGTGCCTTATTGCCCCAGAGTCCCACCAGGCTCCGGTCCCTGTCAGTTCAGAAACGTCCCTGGCAGACATGCCCTTTAGAAATGGCTCTGTTGGAATCTGGGGACAGTCACTGAGTATTTGAGACGTGTCATAGTGACCTTGGCCTTCAGCATCAGGCTACAATGATTTTTCTTTGTCTTCAGGATCCAGAGGCTGACTCTGAAAACAAGCTCTGGCCACACAGGCTGGGGCCTGGGGCGGAGGCAGAGAGGAGAGGCATATCGTAGGAAGAGCTTCGAAGTCCAAGGTGGAGTTCTGGCCCCAAAGGCCCCGTCCCCGGCAGCTCACCTCGGGCAGGTCCTCTGATCTCGCTGGGGCCCTCTTTCCCCATCTCTGAAATGGGGTTTCTGTGCCAGCAAAGGAGCTAAGGCGGGCAGGACAGGCGGTGCGGACTGCCTACGGCAGGTTTTAGAGACGGTTTTATTCCGCTTTGTTTTCCCTTTGCTCGGTCACCCCCATCTCTCTCTTTCTTTCTCTTTCTCTGTCTCCCCATCCTCTCTCTCTCTCCCACTGTCTCTTTCTGTCTTGGTAATGTGATATTTTTTTTTAATTGAGTTAGGAACTGCAGAACAGCAGCCACAGCACCAAGCAAATTCCCTGATCCGGATTCTGTGCCATATACTCGGGGTGCTGAGCGGGAGCAGGGTTTGGATCCTGCCCTCTGGGAACCCCAAATGGAACCTGAGCCGGGAGATGCCCACCCAGTGGCAACCATGTCACACAGCACCCAGGCGTGCACCCCTGGCAGACAGAAATTCATTGCATCTCCACAACCACCCAATGACTGAGGTGCCACCTTACTGCAACCTTAGAGATGAGAGGAGACTGAGGCCCAGGGCCATAGCTGGTGAGTGACAGAGCTGGGATTCTGAGCCCGCCCAGCCCAGCTCCCCTGTGCTGCAGGCCCAGCTGGCCTGGGGTGCCTCTCTGCTGCTCACCAGGGGGCCCCAGCTGTTTTCTTCCAACAAGCATGTGAGGTAGGGACTGCAGGCTCCATGTTGCAGGTGAGGACACTGGAGGCAAAGGGAAGGAAAGTGATCTGCCCTAGGCCCCACGCACGATGAGGGGAGTCAGGAGGGATGCCCAAGTCTATCTGAGCTCCCCACCCTCCCATCGCACGCACACCCGTAGCTCTCTGCAGCTGCAGCTCTCTGCACGGTTTCTGGGCCAGGGACCCCTGTGGCATCTGGTGAAGCCTAAGGCACTTTCTCTGAATAATGTTTTTAAATGCACAAAATAAGCATACATCGAATTGCAAAGGAAACCAATTATATTGAAATGGAGTTATCAAAACATGTTTTAAAGATCAGACGTATAACATTAATATACGTGCTGCTTTATTAACACATGAAATAGCAAAATCGAGTGCAAGTCTAATAAGGACTGGGACTTCAAAGGCGCGAGGAGGGAAGCAACCTTTCAAGGTATCTGCGAACGCTCGAAGGTGATAGGAAGACTCTGTGATTTCCATTGGTGACAAATCTCTAGGTACAGCGAGGCCCGCTGAGGTTTGTCACCTCCGCACATCATGAAGGGAGATGCTAACTGCCAATTAGAGGCCAGCGAGAATAAAGATGTGAGATTTTGCCACCTATGTTCTTGGATCCCTGTGAGTTCCGATCACTGGTCAGGAGGGAATGTCCAGGTCATGCATCTCTGCTAAAGCAGCACTCTCCGCGGCGTAAGTGCTTATCACAATGCAGATTCCTGGGCTAGCCCCCCACCGCATCTGGTGCTGCAGGCATGCGGAGAGGTTAGGACCTGCACTTTGAACACGCACCCCAGGCTGTTCTGATGCTCAGGCCATGTTATGAGACAGAGATGTCTCCTAAAATTGTGAATGGGATCCAATCTTTTCATGCTGCATGCACATCATGAAGGGAGATGCTAACTGCCAATTAGAGGCCAGCGAGAATAAAGATGTGAGATTTTGCCACCTATGTTCTTGGATCCCTGTGAGTTCCGATCACTGGTCAGGAGGGAATGTCCAGGTCATGCATCTCTGCTAAAGCAGCACTCTCCGCGGCGTAAGTGCTTATCACAATGCAGATTCCTGGGCTAGCCCCCACCGCATCTGGTGCTGCAGGCATGCGGAGAGGTTAGGACCTGCACTTTGAACACGCACCCCAGGCTGTTCTGATGCTCAGGCCATGTTATGAGACAGAGATGTCTCCTAAAATTGTGAATGGGATCCAATCTTTTCATGCTGCATTCTTCTGGTGACTTCACACGACCCTTGGAATAAACCCCAAGGCTTTTTAGGTCCCTGCAGGTGATCGGGTCACTGCCTACTCGTTGTCGTCCCCTTGCCATGCACTCCTGCCACACCAGTGGTTTTCTCCCACTAAGGCCACCTCAGGGCCTTTGCACTGGCTGCGCTCTCTCTTCCCCGAGATCGCTGGGCTGGCTGCTCTCCAGCTCGGATGTCACTGACTTCTCCATCTAAAATAGCCACCCCCCATCACACTCAGTCACTTTCTGCTCTCCACCCGGTTTGAGGCCCCCTGCCCACCTCATCAGTAAAAATGATGATGGTTAACTGTGTCTGCTCGGCTCCCCCGTGCAGAGTTCACGCAGGCCACGTGTGGACTGTGTCCCGGAAGTGTCCGGTGCCTGCACAGGAGGTGCTCAGTAAGTTCTTGCTAAGTGAATGGGTGAATGAAGAAATGACACCTGCTGGGGCAGGAGAGACAGTCAGACTCCCTGAGCAGCGAAAAGGCCAAGGGAAGACAGTGCTTCCAGGAGAAGGAGCCGCTGTTCTGAGGCTGCCACAAGGTGGAGGAGGATGAAGACTGAGCAACAAGAATGGGCGATACGGGCCCCTCATGCCACTTGGGAGGAGGGAGGCAGGTTCTCCAGAGAGGCCGAGGCCAAGGGGCATCCAGCTTCAGGGACTGGGGGGCCACGGGCTGAGGCTGATGGTGCAGCCCCCATGGCCTCTAGTAACGAGAGCTGGGGTGGGGAGGAATTGCCCAGGCTTCAGAGCAGAGGTGGGAGAAGGGGGGCAGCTGGTGTGGTCATCTGGATTCACTGACTCACTCATTAATTCATTTTCAGCAGAGAGGGATTCAGGGGACAAGAGCAGGCTCTGGAGCCAGCAGGGTGAGTTCAAATCCCACCTCTTCCACTTGCCAGCTGGGAGATCTGGGCAAGTTATTTAAAATATTGTTGGGGGACCAGTCAGTGGTGTGGTGGTGTCGGGCAGCTAGAACCCACGTGGCTGATCACATGGTTCGAGTTCTAGACCTGATGGCTTGAACAGCATGCTAGGTGCCTGTGTGTGCGAGCCCAAAATCCTGAAAGAAGTGGAGAAGGAATTACCATGTGACTATCCCCCATGGGGGGTGCTTTCTCACTTTCTCATTTCTCTCTCTCTCTCTGGTGAGTACCCATCCCTCTGGCATATTAAAGGGGGAAAAAAAGTAAAACATTGCTGGGCCTTGGTTTTCTCATCTGTAAAATGGGATGACAACCATGCTGCCGGCCCCTAGGGTTGGGTCAGGATTTTGTGACATGTGTAGGAGGACCTGGCTGGTACTAGAGAGCTCCAGTGAGCGTGAGCCATGGCCTCCTTGCTGCTGCTCCATGCCAGAGCTGTGCTGAGCTGGGAAGGAGCAAGGACAGGCAGCTCTCAGCGAGATCAAGGACACAGAGGGACACACCAACAAAGCAGTGGCAGCTCATCAGAGAACCAGGGGACAGGATGGGCAGACCCAAGGGTTTCTGGAGGTGGTGCTGTCTCCAATGGGTCCTAAAGGACAAGAGGGGGTCCAAGAAAGCTAAGGCAGACCCCGGGAGTGGAGCCAGGCGTGGCTTGGCTGGACCCAGTGACCAGACTGAGAAGGACCAGGGGCCAGCAGAGGAGGCCACTTTGTCCCTAAGTAGCAGGGGGCTCATGCCAGTAGAGATACCCAACCAGATCCAGGTGTCTGAGAGCTGCCACCACCTGAAACCAAGGCCAGGGCAGTGCCAGGCAAGATGGGATGCTGCGGGGAAGCAGGGCAGAGGACTCACTTCCTGCAGACTCTGGGCTTCATTCTTTGTGTGTGGCCCACCAGGACAAGGGCCTGAGGGGCCACCAAACTCCCACCCAACTCCATCACAGCCCACCCACAGTGTATGGGGGAGGGGCTCAGGCTGCTGAGCCACCCTCACCCCCATCCTCAAGTCCCAAAGCTGGAGGGAGCCAGCAGGGGCAACTACCTAGTGCGGGCTGGGAGTCAAGAGGCTTGGAGGACAGTGTGCAGTCTCTGGGCAGGGCTCAAGGCTCCACCCTCCTCCCCAAGCTCCCAGATTTGGGAATCCCAGCCCTAGTAGGGCCCTGGCCAAGACAGAGACACCTGTGTTCCTCCATGGAGCCATCTGAGTGTGTGTTCTGGCTGGCTGAGGATTCGCTCACCTTTCAGGGGTCACTAGCCACCTGCACAAGGCTCTACAAGTCCCCCTCACCTCTGCCGGCATCTCCTGCTCCCTTCCGTTACTCACTTCCCTCTTGTCATTCTAGCTTCCTTGCTGTTTGTAAAATGCACTAGGGACACTCCTGCCCAGGGCCTTGGCACTTATATTTCCTCTTCCTCTGAGTCCCTCTGCCTCCTCTAAGTTTTGCCAAAATGTCACTTCTCAGTGACGTCTTCCCTGATCCCACTACAGATGGTCCCAAACTAGTGGTGGTTCTACTTACAATCTTTTGACTTTACAATGAGCTCATCATCCTAAATCGAGGGGTATTTGTGTGTAAAACTGCCGACAGCCCTCCCCAATTCTCCCGAAACCCCTTCCCTTTTCATTTTTCTAGCCTTGATCACTATTGGGCAGCCAGAGGCATCTTTCTAGAAGGTAAGTCCATTCTCCACTCCTGAGAGCCCTCCAGCATGCCACTGGTTTCCCACCATACTCAAATGAAGTCCATGCTCCTCCCAGGACCCTCAGTGCCCTGGCCCCCATCCACCTCATTGCTCTTTTTTGCCTTCCCCCTGGAGGCTCCTTCCCATCCACAAACACAGAATTCACTCCCCCCTTCCGGGCCTTTGCACATGCTTTTCCCACCTGGAACAGAAACATGGGGAAAAGAAATCTTGTCCTTTTCTCCTTAAGTGAAGGGACCTGACTCTTGGCTGCCATGTCAGGAAGACGACAGGAAGTGGTGGCAACTGCCGCCATCTGGAGGGCCCACGCCCAGGAAGAGGCCCCAGCTCAGCTCCCTCCCAGAGGGAGAGGGGCCCAGTGTGGCCAGAGCCTCCAACTCTCAAAAGAGTAGGGCTGTCCTCTCAGAACAGCCCTTCTTCAAGAGGCAGCCAGCTCCATGGCTCCTGTAATCTAGCCATTTGGGGAGAAAGGAAGAT
>NW_006159706.1:3001531-3030769 GCF_000334495.1 Tupaia belangeri chinensis | reverse complement strand
TCTTGTCTGTTTTTTTGCTGTTGGTATTGTTTCCCTCTCTCTGCTTCTTTTTCTGCACACTCCTCGACCCTCTGATTGAACTTCCAAGTTTGGGAAGAAACCGACCATCCACCAGATGACTAGAAATCGCTGCAGGACCACAAGAAATATGGGGAAGCAGGAAAATACCTCTCCCACAAGGGAAAAGGATAGCTCCTCTTTATCCACACACAGTTCAATGGAAATCATGGAAATGTCTGATAAAGAATTCAGAACATTCATAATGGCAAAGCTAACAGAGATGGAAGAGAAGAGAGACAAGGAACTGCTGAAGAGGAAGGAGAAAGGAGTTGAAGAGTTCCAGGAGGTGAGGAAATTCATGCTAGATCTAAAAGAGGAATTTCACACTTTACAAAAGAATCAGATGGAACTGTTAGAGATGAAGGCTATAATACAAGAAGTCAAAATCTCCCTTGAAAGTATTAAAAGCAGACTAGATCATACAGAAAATAGAATCTCTAATGTAGAAGAGAAAATGGTTGGCCTAGAAAAATCCACCGCGAAGACTGAGAAAATGGCCCAAAAATTTGAGAATAATATGCGAGAAGTACTAGATACCATCAAACGTCCAAACATCCGGATAATAGGCATCCCAGAAGGTGAAGAGACTCATAAGGGCATTGATAATCTATTCCATGAAATCTTACAAGAAAATTTTCCAAACCTGGAGAGGCACTCAAAGATTCAGACCCAAGAAATACAGAGGACCCCAAATAGAATCAACCCAAGAAGATCTTCTCCAAGACACGTTATAGCCAGATTGACCAAAACCACAGACAAAGACAAGATACTAAGACTGGCAAGAGAAAAAAGGCAAGTTACCTACAAAGGGTATCCCATCAGACTAACGGCAGACCTCTCATCGGAAACAATGAGAGCGAGGAGAGAATGGGAAAATGTATTCAAAGTATTAAGGGAAAAGCAATTTCAACCGAGAATTCTGTACCCAGCAAGGTTATCGTTCATTTGGGAAGAAAAGACACGAACTTTCCCAGATAAACAAAACCTGAAAGAATTTACCAGCACCAGACCGGATCTCCAAGAAGTTCTTAAGGGAGTGCTATGTCAGTAAAATTAAATGCAGACACACAGAAATAAGAGTTCAGAAACTAAGAAAATGGGCAACTTAATTGTAGGGCCAAAAGCTGGAGTTGAGTATTACATCCCAGATTTCAATCTGGAACATCGAACCTCAACAGATACAGAAGAAAGATTAAGTACATGAGACTGAACTGATGAAACAGTATTCTACGACTTGACTAAAATATTGCTGCTTTTCTTCTAAGCTTTGTTGTCCGGTTTTAAGGATTTTTGTCCTGTCTTCAGCTATCAATAGATTCATGTTCCGACTATTTGAACAGAATACTAACCTGTTTCTAGGCTTTAAGTTTCAAAGAAATATCCTTACCAGTTCAAAACTGCTTTTCTTGAAACCATCGGCTGATCTTGCTATTGAAAGTAGTTAGATTACTTATGATATTGTGTGATCAACGAAATGTTGGGGGAAAAGGAATTGAAGACAACTGTAGACAGCAGAGATAGTGTAATAAGAGAGTGGAATAGGGCAGAGGGCTAGACATGGGGTAAAAAACATATATATGAAAGTAGAAATGGAATATTATGGATGATAACATGCATTATTAAGCCACTATGCAGTATATTCTAGATGGGAAACCACATTTAGAATGTTGTGATGATGCTCAGGGAATGAATGTAAATTAATAAAAAAAAAATTTTCAGAAGAAAAAAAAAGGCATTAGAAATACCTATTTGATGACTACAGTTAAGCCATATAGCCCTAGTTAGGTGCTACTTTACAGTATGTTCATTCTATTCACTGAGGTTTATGCCTAAAGTCAGTCTTGTGTTCATGGATATGTACATATCAGCTGTGCTTGCTATTGAAAATATTTAGATTTAT
Source organism: Tupaia belangeri chinensis (assembly GCF_000334495.1). NCBI lineage: Eukaryota > Metazoa > Chordata > Mammalia > Scandentia > Tupaiidae > Tupaia > Tupaia belangeri. The sequence goes on along the minus strand of NW_006159706.1, from coordinate 3,028,809 downwards.
TAAGATATTTAGTGAAACAATAAAATGGGGGAGGCATGGAAAGCAACAATAGATACCAGACACAGTGTGGGAGGAGGGTGGGAGATGGCAGAGGGTGAGATAGGGAATCAAGGATGGAAAAAAAGGCAAAATATACAGAAAACAAGAAATGGAAAATGATTTGTTGACAATAACACATATGTTGATGTGCTTGATTGAGCCAATATACAGTGTATTCTCAATGGAAAAATCTCATTTTGTATGCTATAATGATGTACAGTGAATGAATGTAAATAAAGAAAAAAATGTAAAAAAAAAAAAAGAGTAGGGCTCAATTCTGATGTTAGGTGAAATCTCCCCATCGTGAAACCTCTAAGATGCATTCGAAAGCTCTCAAATGCCATGCGAGTGCATTAAACACACCTGTTAGGACAGGGCCCTAGCACACCAGCTTGCAACCCTTCCCAGGGTTCTGCAACCACAATCAGGGCCATTCCGCTTCAGTGTTCAGATGGCGAAGACTCACTCCCCCACCACCACCATCCCTAGGGCCAGGAAGTGGTCCAGCAACGTTCTGTAAGGCTACCCCACATGGGGAGGCTCTGGGTCACATCTGGAGACCTTTCTGAACATGGGGGTATGTGTGGTGTGCCCATGATCCAGGCTGACTCAGTTGGGATTGGATCATGGTGTGAAGACCTTATTTGGAGTACCTCCTCATTCATGGAAGAAAGACACACACACACACACACACACACACACACACCACACAACACAAAAATACCTCCCCAGAAGGGGCCAACTAGGTGGTGTGAGGATTAAGGAGGCTGGATTCCATATGGCTGGCTGTGCAATTCAAGTCCCAGATCCAGTGGCTAGAAAAACATGCCCAAAAACCCAAGAGGAGAATGGGAGAGAAGGGATTATGGGGTGGCCATCCTCTCTAGGGAAAAGGCACTTTCTCACTTCCCTCTATCTCTCTCTGGTGAGTGCCTGCTCCCCAATCACCCAGAGAGGGTGAGACTTGAACAAGTTCACAGGGCTTCTGGCAGAACAAGGCCTCCAACCCCAGACTCGTGATTCTGAACGACAGATACTTCTTTACGTACTATTCCACGCCCACCCAGGCCGCACGAAGGGTGACTGCTATGCAAGTTGATGTGGGCATCCTGAAGGCTTCTTTAAGGCAGGAACAGAATACTGAGAAAGCAGTGTTGGTGGGCAGAAATTGTTTGGAGCTTATCTGCAAGGGTGCATAAAAGGCTATCCTAGCTCAGAGGGCGTCTGTCTGATCTTGGTGGCGTGCGTGCTGGGGTGGGGGTAATGCCCGAGCCTCCTGAGTCTATCTTGCCGTCTGAATCTCCGTTTCACGACCCAAGGACCACACGCCATCCATCTTTTCTCTTGCCCTCCCCCACCTACCCCCACTTGACCAAAAGGAAACTGGCTTTATCACTCCGGCAGAGAAGTCTAAAAATATCGAGACTCACCAACTTCAGGGGTTTATTCTCTCATCCGGGAGGCACCCACAAAGCTTTTGCCAATATAAATGGCATTTCCTTTGGTATTTTGAAAGATCAGAGAATCTAAGGGAATATGCAAGCCGGACGAGGCCTCTGAGATCATAGCTTCCAAGTGCCTCATGTTTCAGGTTGAGAAAAATAAGTTTTTTAAGGAGGCCCAAAAGGTTAGGTTTCCAGATAGTTCACAAAAGAGGAAACCAACCTTGTTAAAATCATACGGAAAAATAGATTGAATCGCGCTAGTAAGAAAATGTAAGTTAAAACACCCATGAGAGAGCATTCGTAGCTGGCACATTAAGCAGAGATTTTTCAAATGAGTTTCTTGCAGGAGACGGTGGAAGGGAAGGTGGGTTTCCCTTGCGGAATTCAGGTGTCCATGAACCCTCTGGTCTCCCAGGCTCCCTCACAGAAAAGGAGGGCCGTCACTAGTCCTGGCCAACTGGGCTTGAGCAGAAATGACACGTGCGTTCGGACAGATGGTGACACGGTAGTAAAACACATCACTCTGCAAGGCTGACCCACACAGGAAGGTTCTGGGTTTGTGTCCGGAGACCTCTCTGAGTACACCAAGTGCATGCATGCTAGTGGTCCAGGCGTGGCTGGGGTTAGGGGTGGGTCATGGCATAGGGCCCTGTGGGGCGGGAAGGGGTGATCTCTCTTGCTCTCTCTCATGGAGGAAAAATAATTAAGCTTTAAAAACAATAAAAAGGAACCAGCCCCATGGCCTGGTGGTTGTGGCTGACCAAGCAGTTCAAATTTCAGCCTCAGCAGTTGAGAACCATGCTGGGTGCATGTACATGTGGCCCCAAGATCCCGACAGGATGGAGAGACAGAGAAGGGGTTGCAGCATGACCATGTCCCGTGGGGCAGAGGGGAGGTTTCTACTTCTCTCTTTGTTTTTCTCTGGTGAGTACATGTGCCTTCTGGCAAAAAAAAAAAAGAAAAGAAAAGAAAAGAAGAAAATAAACAAGCAAAACTAAAATGGAACAACCCATGTCGCTTTTGGGAGAGTTCCCAGGAAAGCTGGTACGTGGCTTCTCCAGTGCTCACCCCCACCTCCTCCTGGGAGTCCGGGGCGGCCCCATGTTGAGATGTGAGAGTGTCCATCGGCCTGGGTCCCTAAGAGGCCATGTCTCTTCAGCCTGAGGCTCCCTGCACCTGCTGTTGAAAACATCCAGCTCCCTGAAGTGATTCTCCTCTTCTCACTTGGCTGACTCTTTTTCTCCTTTTGGGTCTCAGTTCAAATGTCAGCTCCACAGAGAGAATCCAGAAAGCTCCCAACCTACCCACATAGCCAACACCCCCCATCTCTGGACACTCTCCATTGGGACATCTTGTTTAACTGTCTTCCTAGCAGCTCCTAGAACATGTTGGAACGATGTTCTCTGCCTTGGTTTGCCATCTGTGTAATGGGCAGTGGGACTTGACAGTGAAGGGCCTTTCCCTGTCCACATGACTCCCAAGACACTGTGGATACTGATACCACCCTCTCCATGACCACATTCCTCTGTTGTGCCCTGGGCAGCCAGCATCCCTTTGGGGAACAGAAGCCACTTTTCCTTCCAGGAACCACTGCTCCCCATTCATTGCCCTTACGACATGGTGGAAGCACCCACCGGCTTCGAGCTCCAAGGTGGGGTTATGCCCCAAACCTGGGTCATCAGAGTCCACAGTGATTGGTTCAGGGATGGCCACATGACTCAAGCTGGGCCAATCAAAGTCGGTCTTGAGCCATAGCTGGAACATCTGGCAAAGAGATGTTCCCTTTCCACAGGGGGTTGCTCAGCTGGGGAGGGTGAAAGCCGGAGCTGTCGGCGCGTCTCTGCCAGGCCACAGCCCTTCTGTAATTGAAGCTGACTGAGTGCCAGAGAAGCTGGCCCCAAGAACACTGGTGCAGCACCCAGATCCAGCTGTGCATCACCACATCTGTCCTTGAAGCCTGGAGTTACCTAAGCCAGGGGATTCCTCTTTCAGCCTGTGTGAAATGAGCTTTATGTCTCCTGAAGCCGAAACAGTCATTCGCCACCACTGTCTCTGTAAGGGTTTCTGTCACAGTCGTGAGACATCTGCTTATCGGCGAGTCTCCCTCAGAGGTTATGAACTCCCTGGGGACCAGGGCAGGGCCCCCAGCCCCTCTGCCCTGCCATGGCCCTGCACAGCCCTGGTCAAGGGGCCAGAGATGACAGAACGCTCGGCAGCTCCAGGGCCTTAATTGGGGAGCTGCTTCATCAGTCCCGGAAGCTTCAGAGCGTGTGATCTGAGCAATTAACCTTCCTGCAGAGGCCAAGGCCAATTATATCCCGGGGGCCATCTGTGACATCTGGGTAACAGACCAAGCACCTCGGCCTGCCTGTCTTGGCTTTTATAGGACAAATGTAGCATAATCAATCTCTTCTGTCCCCACTGCTGTTGCCTTGATCTGCTCTATCTCCTTTCTCGAGGTTGCCGTGGCCTCCACATTCCTTCCCACTTCCTACTGGCTCGCTTTCCACAGATGGGCTTCCAGTGACCTCTGCCACCTCACCTGTAGCATCCCGTACCCCACCCTGCAGCTCCCCTAAACTCCCTGTGTGGGAGGTTGCAAGTGGGGTCTCAAATCCTTCGAACTCTCCTGTGCCTGTGCCCCTTGCAGGACCCTCCCACTCTGACTCAGGCTCAGTCATGTGACTGGCTTTGACCAATAGAATGTTAATGGACGAGCCGTGAGCACCCTGCACAGTTGATGCAATCCTCCGGCTTGCTCCTCTTATCCCCATGTGGCCATGCCCAGGCCACCCTTCGGGAGAATAGTGCTGAGTTCTGATCATCCCAGCTGAGGCTGGCCTAGGTCAGCTGACAGTCAGTCTATGCCTAGACACAAGAGCAAGCCAGCCGCCCAGACATTTGATGAATAAATGCTCGTTTCTGCATACCTCTGAGGGCCGGTAGACAGCATTACCATGCAATAGATAACCGATGCATCCTACGGTCCTCCCAGATACAAGTGCTCTTCCCTCTGCCTGGGAGGCCCTCCCTCGGCCCCACTTTGGTCTGTGTCTTTATCTGCTTTGTGCTGCTATAGCAGAATACCTGACCAAGTCATTTACAATGGATGGAAATTTATTCTATCACAGTTCTGGAAGCTGGGAAGTCCAAGATCAGGTCCCAGGCATCCATGTGGGCCGCTTTCCTGTGTCCTTACATGGTAGAACGTAGGCGGGCAAGAGAGAGTGAATCCATCCCACCAGACTTTTCATAACTGCATTAACCCATTCGTGAGGACAGAGCCCTCACAATCTGAACACCTCCCAAAAGACCACACCTCCTGACACAGTTGCATTAGGGATTAAGTTTCCAGTACTTGCATTTTTGGAGGGGACAAAAACATTCAAACCATAGAGGTCTGCCTGGCCAGCTCCTACACATCCTTCAGTACACAGCTCATCCAACAGAGGTCTTCAGTAACTTCCTCTTCCTTCCCACATTACCCTGATGATTGACGGCTCACTCCACCGTGCCCTTCCAACTCTTCTGTGTTAACACAGGTTGGAGTAAGATGGTGACTTAAGACCTGATGCCATCACTTCCCAGCTCTAGGACTCTGGGCCCTTTGTTTAACCTTTATAATTCCCCATTTTCCCACCTGAAGATGGGGATGGTGCTAATGTCACCTGCCTCATAGATAATCCATGAGAAGGACTTTACCACATGGCAAGAGCCCACGTATGCAGCTATTATTCTTGTTACTATGGTGCTATTGCCCCATAATGCAATTATTGGCCTCCCTTATGAGACTTGGGGCATGGAAGTCAGGACTCACACTCTGTTCACCACTAAAGCCTGGGGCCTGGGGCCTGGCCCAGAGAGGGCAATTCTAATGGAATGATGGAGAAGTTAAAGAAATTGGCCACACCTGCCTCGCCCCCATGGTGACTCCACACTGCAATTCACTCTGTGTAAGCCGCCACTGCTGATCCTCTGAAGAGGGCATCAATAGACCCATTTTATTGCTAAGAAAAGCAAGGTTCGGTAGAGCAATGTGACTTCCTGTGAAAACAACAGCAATTAAGTGATATGCATCCTTTCCCACCCATCCTGGTCTGGGCATATTTGAGACAAGGACTAATGTGATAACCAACAGAAATGACTGGTTCTCTTCAGGAGAAATACTATTAACAGTAAAAGTTAGGATCTATAAAGCTTTTATTTACTGCAATACCAGCACTGTCCTAATCACTTGATCTGGTTCAACTGGTTTAATCTACAAAAACCTTTGTGCATGTGTACTATGATTATCCTCATCTTACGGTCAAGAAAACTGAGGCACAGGAGGGCCACTGATTTGCTTCAATATACACAGGAATTAAGTGGCAAAACCAGTTTTTGGATCAGGCTACCTGGTGCCCTGGGGCCATTTAGGCCTTAAGGTGGAGGACAGGATCCAAGAGGTTGAGTAGGCATCCCAGCACAGCTTTGGCTGGGCTACTGCTCTGTTCAGGGTTCAGCCTGGCTTTCCAGCACCTCCTCCAGGCTCAACCCTGACCCCTCTTCTTTCATAGAGAGAGGGGAGTATTTCACCATGTCATGATCTTCCCACCCCAGCCTCCAGTATTCTAGGACCACAGGCATACACCACCATGTCCCCGTCTGGTGAGGTTGGGCCAGGAACCAAGCCCTGGCCTTCCATAAGGTCCCAGCCTCCATGCAGCCTCTCACTTGCATCACCAAGGCTGGACCACCTGCCCCTTCTGGAATCCAACTAGCCTGTGAGTTCTGGCATTAGTCCTGTGGCCATAGACCACAAACCATGTGCTTCGTGATCCCTGGGCTTCCCATCAAGAATATCCAAATGCACTGATAGGTATGCACACACCTGGGCAGCCTCGTGTCCAAAGGTAGGAGCCTGCCTCAGTCTCCCCAAGAACTCTAGTTCTATGCTCTGAGCCCAGGCAAGAGCTACTGCCCACTTCTTCCCAGCAGTTGCCAGAGACCCTTCTATCCCCACCAGTCTGATCAGACTCCCTTGGAGTTTCTTGGCAGCCAGGAGCAAGCCCACCTTTTGAGTAGCCTAGCACAGTCTGGCCCCCTTTCCTCTTCAACTTCACCCTTCCCCTCAGTTTCCCCCCCCTATAGGGCACATGCACTTCCCAAAGAGAGACAGAGAGAGGGAGGATAAAAAACCACTCCCCAAAGAGGATGCCCATGCCACAATCCTTTCTCTTCCATTCTCCTCTCCAGATTTTGGGCACACACTCACACACACGTGCTCAGCATGTTTTTTAAGCCACCAGGTTTGGGACTCAAACCACATAGCTGGCCATGTGGAATCTAGGTGCCTTAACCACCAGGCCACCAACTAGCCCCCCTTGATCTCTGCACCCCAGACATACTGGTGTCCTCGTGGTCAGCTGTTTTTGAACTTAGCAGGCCTCAGGGCCTTGAGTACTTGGTTTTCTACTGCTTAGGACAATCCTTCCCAGATAGCATCTGGCTTGCTCCCCCACCTCCTTTGTATCTTTACTCAGTCTGGCCACTCCAGCCTCTCCATCTGCAATACAAACACCCTTCACTCCCTACCACTCCTTACCGCCTCACTCCTGCTTACTTCTCTCCACACTTATCACCATCTAATAACACCATGAGATTGACAACTCATATTTTTGAATGTGCGTTCAAGAGCGAAAGCTCTTCAAGAGTGGAAGCTCCAGGGAGAAAGGGCTTTTTTTTCTCCTCTGTGCATCGCTGTACCCTCACAGCTTAACCATGCCTATCACATAGTAGGCATTCAATAACATTTGTTGAATAAATAAATGAATAGCTTGTCAACTCTGAATTCAAGTTATGAGACTTCTGGCCTCCTGCTTTAAGGGCTCAGTCTGGGGCTTGGTCAGTTCCCACAAACCCTACCAAGAGTCTGACTCCCATCATTGTCACACCATCCATGTGTCTGAATGTGATAGCAAAAAGATGAATGATGCTTTTATGCATTAGAAGAGATTAAAGATATTCAAAAATGAACTTCTAAAGTAATGTGTACAAAAGCATGCTTAGCGATCTTCCAAGCTTCCTCTAGAATTCTTGTATACAACTTCTAAAGCAGGCATCAAGGCCAAGCTCACTCAAAGATAATTGGTGCTAAGAATAAAAGTCCAGTTGTCATGTCTTAGACCACAGAGTTTTGCAGAGAAGTTAGTATACTCAATAACAACATTGAGATGAGGAAGTATTAGGTATGGGCAAGCGTGTAGGGCAATGGGAACTCTCCCCTTATCATGGAAGGAATAAGGATTGAAGCATTTTGCCTTTACCTATATAATTGGAGATGTTTATGTTCTCTGGCCCAGCAATCCCAGTCCTATTTGTACACTTTCAAGAAATTCTTGCACCATAATACAGGTTCAAAAATGTTCATAACAGCATAGTTTGAAATGGAAAAAATAAGAACAGGAAACAACCAAGTGACCACCACAGTAGAGTGGATAAATAAATTATGGAGTATTCACAATGTGGAATACTATACAGCAATGAAGAGAAGTGGACTATGGCTACAGACATCAACATGGAAGAAGGTTGAAAACATAATGTAAGACCAGCAATTAGCATAATGGCTATGTCGCTGGACTCTCATGTAGTAGACCGTGGTTTGAGCCTCGGACCCTGTGGCTTAAACTCACGCCGGGTGCATGTGTATGCATGCCCAAGATCCCAAGAGGAGAACAGAGAAGGGATTACAGTATGGCCATCCCCCCTGAGGGGTGATTTCTCGCTTTCTGTCTCTCTGTCTCTCTCTATCTGTCTGGTGAGCACACGCACCCTATAGCAAAAATCTCTCCAAAAAGAAAGAAAGAAAGAAAGAAAACATAATGTAAGGACGAGTCAGTGGTGTAATAGTTAAAGCGCTGGACTCCCACATGGTTAATGGCAGTTCAAGTCCTGGATCTGGAAGTTTGAAAATCACACTGGGCACATGTGCATGCATGCCCAAAATCCCGAAAGGGGAATAGAGAAAGAGAAGGGATTGTGGCATGGCTGTCTCCCCTGAGGGGTGATTTCTCATTTTCTCTCTGTGTGTCTCTCTCCTCTCTCTAGCAAGTGCATGCATCTTATAGCAAACAATCTTTTTTTTTTTTTTAAAGAGAGAACACAATGTAAATGAGCTACAGGGCTACAAGACAGTATTATACATGTACGATGGTCCAATTTATCTGAAGTTCAAAACTAAGCAAAATTACATAATATATTTAGAGGTATGAACTTGTGAGGAAACTCAGAAAAAATGCAAGGGAATGTTAAATACAGACATCAGAAAAGAGGCTCTCTTTGAAGAAAGAGCCAATGATCTGAGGCTAGGGGACTCTGAACTCCAGAACCAAAGCAGTTTTGTACTTTATTAAATTAGTGATTCAGCAAATTTCTATTATTGGTATTGTATTTTCATTTCCATATTTTTGTGTATTTTTGAGGGTTCTTTCTGTTGTTGATTTCAGGTTTAATTCCATTATGGTTGAAAAAGTTGCCTCTAATACTTAATGTTTTCTTTCCTTCTGGCATTTTGGAGGTTTTTTTTTTTTTACTGTTGCTCTTCCAGTTCCTTGAGGTGTGTCATCAAATTATTTATTTGCCACCTTTCTATTTTTTTCTTGTAGCACTAATTGCAATAAACTTCCCTCTATTGACTGTTTTCACTGTGTCCCAGAGATTCTGGAGAGTCATGTATTCATTATCATTGGTTTCAATAAACCTATTGATTTCAGTCTTAATTTCTTCAGTAGTGTTGAATTCATTGAGGAATAGGTAGTTTCATTTCTATATTTTTGTATTAAGTTCAAAACATTCTTTTGCATTAACCCCAATGTTTAAAAGTCAGTTTTTTAAAAAGGAAAATAATTACTTGTGTAGACTAGAGAAGGAATTGACTAGCTATGGCTCTTGACCAAGTCTGGACTGCCTCTTGTTTTTATAAATAAAGTTTTATTGGAATATAGCCATGTCCATTCTTTGGTATATTATCTATGGCTGCTTTCACATCACAATGACAGAATTGGGTAACTATGACTGAGGCCACAAAATCAATATTTACTATCTAGATCTTTATCATCAGGTTTTTAAAAAATATTCATTTAATTGTATTTATTATTATTTTTAAATTTGCTATAGGGCACATGCATTCATCAGAAAGAGACAGAGAAAGAGAGAGAGAGAGAGAAAGTGAGAAAGCAAGCCTCCAGGTCCAGGACTCGAACCACTGTTAGCCATGTATGAGTCCAGCACCTGAACCATCATGCCAGCTACTGGCCCCATTATCAAGCTTTTCTTTTTAAATAAATAAATAAATAAAAAGAAGTTTTCCAACCCTAGAGTTAGAGCAATGAGCCAAGCTCAAAGATTGAACTTAGTTATCTTTACATTTTTTCACTTAGAAAATAAATAATCTCTAGGATCAATGATGAGTAACCCCATTAATAAAGCTATTCAACAATGAAAACTGCTGAAATTTCTTTTAGGGGGGGAACACATATGTACAAAATGGCAATTTTTAGGGAATACACAACCGAGCAGTGTGTGCTAAGTGGAAATTATAGGCCAAAGTTTAAATAATAAATTGTGGGGTTTTATGCATAAGCTTATCAAATAATTACCATCACGATTCTCTTTTGCTGTCTGGGGTAATGATCTGATACACTGCTGCAAGGTGCATCTACTGCTAACGGTGTAGAAATCGGGAAATTGCAGGGCCAGCAGACGGTGCAGAGGTTCAGGCAGCTGGATCCCACATGACCTTTGAGTCCTGGACTTGGCAGCTTGAAAAACATGCTGGGCATGTGTGCGTGCGTGGCCAGAAACCCAAGAGGAGAATGGAGGAAACAGGATGGTGATGTGGGCACCCTCTGGGGGGCGATTTCTCACTTTGTCTCCCTCTCCCTCTCCCTCTCTCTCTCCCTCTCTCTCTCTGTGGCAAGCACACATACCCTCCAGCAAAACTTTTTTTAAAAATCAAGACTTAATTGTTATTGCAACATATTTAAAAGTTATTAGGTTATATATAAACAGACATGATAGAAAAAATAAAACTTGTAACCCTTATTACAGTTAGGTTTGCATGTCACTGTACTGTCTATCACCTGTGTCATCACGTGACAATTTATAACTTCCAGACACACACTGCTCTTTCACATAACATGGAATAAGAACACCATCAATAAAAGCGCTTCACTGATGAAACTATTACTTTTTTAAATTTAAAAGTAATACATGCTCCTTGTGAAGAATTCAAAAACTATAGACACGTGGAAAATAATGATTTTCCATAAAAAGCCACCGCCTGGCAATAACCATTGGTAAAACGCGTGGCTATTTCCTTCCAGTGTTTTTTATGCATATGGAAGCCCACCCCCACATGCACGCACTCTAACCAGGAGCATGCTGACGACGCAATTTTGTACTCTGCAGCTTTCACTTAATATCATCTCAGGAGCATTTGTTGGGGTGGCTTAATTATATTCCATTTTTGCTATTATAAGTAACGATGCAATTAGTATCCTTGTACACACATCTTTGTTGACAATATGAAATATTATACAGTCATCCAAAATGAATCCTTCAAGGAATTTTTAATGATACAGTGACTGTCATAGCTGCATTATTTATAATGAACAAAAAGACTGGAACCAATACAAATGGCCTGGCAGTGGAAAATCATTATGCGAACTTGGTTAATCACTGGTGGAATGCTCTGTACCTTTCAAGAGTGTTGATCGTGAAGAATGGAACAACAATCGCCTCTTTGAGCCTCAGTTTCCTCAGGTGCAAAGTGAGGGTGATGCCACCCAGAGTTGTTTCAGGAGGATTTTTTAAAGCATCTAGCACACATGAGCTTGTCACACAGATTGCATTTTCTATGCTACACTATCATTATTAAATAATAATAATACATACATTGGGGGATGGAGGAGGATACAACCAGGCTGATGGTCAGTGCTGCATCCTATCAGCTGCTAAATATTTAGATGCTCACCCCTAGACTATCATTGCCGCATCTGAGTCAAAAGAACAAGTGTCTGGAAAGGGCCCCCGACAAGTGCAGGCAACGCCCCCTGCCTACTCTTTGGAGCTCCCTGATTACTATTCCCATATCATTTTTGCGATCATTGAAGGGCTGTGATCTCAATAGGCTTTGATGAGAATCTCCCTGCTACCAAGAAAGGAGAAATGGCTCCCGACTGCAGACATAACTAAGCTGCTACCAAGCAAGTATTGATCGGCGCCAAGGCAGAGCCCAAGCTGAGTGATGGACAACTATCGGGGGGATGGAAGAGCAGACGCGTCTCTTCCCCCAGAGAATGTGTGTGTGTGAGAGAGAGAGAGAGAGAGTGTGTGTGTGTGTGTGTGTGTGTGTGTGTGCACGCGCGCGCGCAGGTATGTACATGCCATATTGGTTTTGAAAACTCACCAGGAAATAGGGAGGGAGGGGTCTGAACAGCAATGGGAGTCTGGTGATTTAGGGGGAGTTTGCCAGACTTCCATTTCAGCTGTAAAAGAAATATTTGAAAGCAAAGAAATCCATGAATATCAGAAGGCTTTGTGGGGCCAATAAATAAAGATTGGGCATATGGGCAGGGCATTGAACAAACAAACCGCAGCGGGAGAGAGAGTCTGACTTCCAGGGCTCAAAGGCCCTCGGTTCTCACTCACTCACTCACTCACTCAAGAAATATGTACTGAGCACCTACTATGTGCTGGGACAGATCAAGGTGCTCAGGACAAAGCTATGAATAAATTAAATGAGTTGGCTCTCTTGGAGAGATAGAAAATTAAAAAAAACTTTCAAAAGTCTTTGGGGATGGGTGCAGCCCATGGCATGGTGGTGAAGGTGGCTGAATCCTACATGGGCAGCTGGGCTGTTAGAGTCCCAGACCTGGCACGTGTGCCAGGTGTGTGTGCCCAAAATCCTAAAAGGAGGGAGAAATGGAGGAGAAGGGATTGTAATTTGACCATCTCTCATGGGAAATACTTTCTCACTTTCCCTCTCTCTCTCTGTCTCTTCAGCAAGCTCACATACCCTCTGGAAAAATTTTAAAAACTAAAATAAAAGTAAATGAGATGGGGCCGGCAAGGTATCATAGCAGTTAAAGCTCTGCACTCCCACATGGCTAAACACAGTTTGAGTCCTGGACCTGACAGTCTGAAACATGCTGGGCATGTGTGCATGCGTGCCCAAAATCCCAAGAAGGGAATGAAAAAGAAAGGATTGCAGTGTAGCCATCCCCCTTAGGGGGCGATTTCTCACTTTCTCTCTCTCTTTCTGTCTCTCTGTCAAATACATGCTCTAGACAGCAAAAATCTCTTTAAAAAGTCATTGGGATGGTAGATGCAATGGTGCACCTACAAACATAGCAAGTCAGGAAGTTAAGGTTGGAGGATCATAAGTTCAAAACCAGCTTGGACAGTACAGCAAGATCCTGTCTCTAAAAAGTAAAAATAGTATCTATATGGGCTCAGCTGAGAGGCACAGGTGGTAGGGTGGGGTATCACCGTACAAAACCGGAGTTATACGGGAAGCCCGTGTTCGGATCCCTAGCTGCCCTGAATACACCAGGCGTGCCTGCAGGTCCACCGTAACCCTGGCTGGCTGGGAGACGGGTGGTGAGAGGTGGATCATGGCCTGAGGAGACCCTGTCAAAGGTACACCTCTCTTTGGGGGGGGAGGGAGAAAGCTAAAAAAGGTGAATGGGACTGTGTTAGAGAATGACAGCCACAAAGAGTAGTTGAAACACGGACTCTGAAGTCAAACAGCCTGGGTTCAAATCCTGGCTCTGCTACTTATTAGGCGAGGACTTTGGACAAGTCTTTAATGTCTTCCCAGTGTCCCAACCCGACGTCTTCGCAGTGGGCGCATGACCTCTGGCTGCCATGACTGGGCCACTAAAGGCTCAAACTGCTCCTCTCTGCAGAGTTCATCCGTGGCTGAACTGGAGTCACTGTCCATTCCCTCTAAGTCCTGAGCCAGTCAAGAGGAAAATGGCCTGTCCCCTTCGGCTGAAGCTGGAACCAAGCCTGTGGGACCGTTCACACTCCAGAGGTTTCCAGGTTCAATCTCTGAGCATCCATATCCTTCTCGTCCCTTCCCTGCCACACCCCGCTTCCCTACTCCCCTTTTCCTGCGAGCATCTTTCAAAAAGTCATGGCACTAGCACCCCCAGGAAACCCAGCTGGAGACACTCATTCTGCGCTGGTAAAATGAGGATACCTTCCTCGTGAAGTTATTAAAGATTAAATGAGTTGATATACAAAGAGTCTTAAAGCTCATAGAAAACATGTATTATGGAGGCCAGCAGGTGGCATGGTGGTTAAAGTGCTGGATCCCACACGGCCTCCTGTGCAGTTGAGTCCCTGACCAGTGGCTTGAAAATCACGCCAGGTGCATGGGTATGTGTGCCCCAAATCCTGAGAGGATAATGGAGAAGGGATTGTGGAGTGGCCAATGCCCCTAGGGGGTGATTTCTCTCTCCCTCTCTCTCTCTCTCCCTTTTTCTTTCTCTCTCCCTCTCTCTCATGAGCACATACACCACACAGCAAAACTTAAAAAATAGAAGAAGAAAAAATGTCTTATGGGAAAACTATGCATGAATATAAAAAAGTTTTTGCACCAAGATAAACTTGTACTTTAATTTCATTTTTTCCATGAACTTTGAGTGCCCCTCTTAAGCTTAGAATAGTATGTGGCAGGATCAGCAGATGATATAATATTTATGTTGCTCAACTCCCATGTAGTCAACCATGGTTCAAGTCCCAGACCTGGCAGCTTAAAAATCATGTCAGGTGCGTGTGTGTGCATGACCAAAACCCCAAGAGGAGAATGGAGGAGAGGGGACTGCAGCATGGCCATGCCCTCTGGTGCTTTTCTGTCTGTCTCTCTCTGGCAAGCATGCATACCCTATAGTAAAAATCTCTCTAGGAAAAAAATAGAATAGTATGCAGCACATAATAAGTGCTATTTAATTCAGCTCTGACAATTACTAATGAAAACTTGAATTGCTTCATGTAAGAAAAAGTGTCTAGAAAGGGGCTCTAGTTAACGGCATTTAGGGACGGTGTCTATGAAGGAGACATTTGAGCTAAATCTGAAGTCATAGGAAGACGTGAGCTAGTGAAGAGCTAGATGAAGAGAAACCCATGCCTAGCAAGTGCAAAGACCCTGAGGCAGAAACAAGCTTCCTTGTGTTTTGTCCCTGCGACAGAAAGGCCAGAGCAGCTGAGCCATCAAGAGCTTTGAAGTCAGGGTGGAGCCTAAGTGAGTGCGCATTCACGGAGGATCGCTGGCTGCTGGGCTGAGGATGTTCTTGTTGGCCTACCAAGTATTTCCTGGTGGCCTGTCTTATGCCAGGCAATGTGACAAGTATTTTGAAGGATCTGAAGATGAGCCCGATGCAGTCCCTGACCTCAAGGAGTTCAACTCCAGAATGAGCGGTGAGCCTGGGCATTGGGACCCAACAGTCCAGAAAGCTCTGCATTTACATAGAGAGGCAGGAGAAAGCTGGGGGAGCTCAGAGTGGGAGGGAGAAGACGGGCTTTCGGCAATGACAGGAACGCAGGTGTAGAGAGAGAAAGGGCGATCCAGGTAGAGGGAACGGAGTAAGCAAAGGCACAGAGGTGGAGGACAGTTATTCAGTTTGACTGACCCGGAGCGCTGAGTGACTTAACTGGAGGCCAGAGAGAACAAGAAGAGCCAGCATGTGGGAAACTCTGGGTGCCAGATGAGAACGTTTTCCCCAAGCAACAGGGAAATAGTCATAGAGTTCCGTTTTCTTTAATGATATGGAGCATGAGCACCCACATATGGGAGAGAGAGAACCCTTACCGGGTATCCTCCCTCAGGCAGTGACCACTTCCCCCAGCCCTCACTGCTCAGGATCTTGGGTGCCCATGTGCGTGTGAAGTGTTTTCAGGCCAACTCAGGGATCTGACCCCACGACAGCCATGTGGTCTCCAGCACCATGATCCAGTACACCATGGGCTGCACCACCTAGGCCGGGCCTATTCCTAGAGTTATTTGATTTTATTTATTATCTGAGAGAGATTTTTGCTATAGGGTATATGCGCTCATCAGAAAAACAAACACAAAGAGACAGAAAGCAAAAAATCACCCTTCCCCCAGGAGGGATGGCCATGCTGCAATCCCTTCTCCCCCATTCTCCTCTCAGAATTTTGGGCACACGCACACATGCACCCAGAATGAGTTTTAAGTTGCCGGATCTGGGACTCGAACCATAATCAACTATGTGAGAGTCCAGAGAAGTACCCATTATGCCATCTGCTGGTCCCTATTTCTAGAGTTTTAAAGAGATGAGTATTAAACCATTGTTTCTTTTGCCTTCTGAATAAAAAATTTTATATCAGGCATCTCTTAGTTGCAAGTGAGAAAATATAACCCAAAGAGGCTTAAACAGAAGATTAACTTATCAGCTGAAAAGGGAAAAACAGATTGAAGTTCAGCTGGAGTCAGGACTTAGCCCTTTTCTCTCTTGGCTGCACCTTCCACTTTGTGGCTTGGGTCTCAGGTTCCATGCAGTGGTTAAAAAAAAAAAAGAGAGAGAGAGAGAGATGAAAGCCAAGGCAGTTCTCAGGGGACCAAAAACTCCTGACTTGTAGCAAATACTTCTTCTTGGCTGATTTTGGGCTACCGATCTGATGTCACAGAATACCAATTTGAGAAGAAATGTCAAAGCCAACTCTCTAGGCCATAGGAAACAGTCGTGGCACAACTGGACCGTTCTACCACCTTCAGATCCACTAGGCACAACGCCCTTCCCCTGAGGTTGCAGCAAACATCTCACTGCATTCATATCCTCTGACTTGGTCATGGACCCATTTTCCACCCATTTCTCAGACCCCTGGTGATGGCCTGGGTTGCTATAGGCCTGAGTCTCCTGCTTCATCCTCAGGCTCAAAACGCATGGCCTGAGCTTAGGCAGGAACTGGTACTTGGAGAAAAGCTGGAATATGGTTACCAGCAGAAGGGATGCTGGGTGGGAGGCAAACACAACAGATTGTTTTTCTATTAAAATGATGTGAAGATCCAATGAGAAAATGGACACAAAAAGTCTTTGTAAAATGGGAAGCTCTGCATAGTTTCTCTGATTTGCTGGACGTTTTTATTCTTGGTCTGGTGCACCAAGCTGCTTGATGCATCTAAGTTAAAGTACCATCAAATGCTATCAGAGACACCTCCGAGAGCATGTGGTTTTGAGATGAATGAGTCACCATTTCCTTTTCTTTACCCAGGGCAGACATCGCTAATCGATCATGGCACTCTCCCACAGAGCCTGGGAGATGCCTCACGATCCTTCTCCACTTAGCTGTCCAGGAAGGCACTTCCAACTGAACAGAGAAGAAATGAAAGATTAAGTCTTTTTCTTTTCTCATGCTAGACCAATTCTATTATGAGCCAGAGAAGAACAGGCCAAGAGAGGGTGCAATGTGCCCAATTCACTGAGCAAGTTATTGACAGAACCTGGACCACTTGAGTTGTCTAAATTTCAGTCAGAATTATTCATATTCAAGATGACTCCATATGGAACAAAGAAGATTCCAGAGAGTGGGGATGGCCAAAGTGGTGATGGCTCCCTACTGCTATGAGAATAAACTCCAAATTCTGGGACCAGACAGTGGTGCGGCAGTAAAATACGACACTGCAAGGCTGACCGACATGGGAAGGTTCTGGGTTCCCATCTGGAGACCTCCTTGGTATGCTGGGTACACGCATGCCCATGATCCTGGGCTGGCTGAAGTTGGGGTTGGATCACAGCATCACGACCCTGTTGGGAGTCCTGTCTCTCTGTCTCTGCCTCTCTCACTCATGGAAGAAATAAACAAATAAACATAAAGAAGAAAAGAATACATTTCAAATGCCCTACCATGGCCTTCAAGGCTGTCCACAATCTGGCCTCTGCTTTTCTATCTGACTCCATTTTTTACCACTCTACCCTCACCCTTCACATCCCAACCATTCTGCCTTTCTGTTCCTCAAAACACGCCAAGCTCAGTCCCACTTCAGATCTTCTGCAGTCTTTCTACGAAGGCATTCCCCAGCAAGTCCAAGCTAACGTCCCTCCAGCTTAGCCCACAAGCCCGGCAGAGCAGCAAAAGTTCAGCCTACTAGAACCCAGTGCCCATGAGGGCAGCCTAGAAGATGGAAAATGGCCAGGCCTGGAACCTGAGTTCACCCTGGGGGCAGAGCCAGCCTCCCTGTAACCACACAGACTGCAGACTGCCAGTGCCTGAGAGGTGGCATCCAGTGGGGAAATCACATTGCGTTAGCAAAGGGAGGGGAATGGGCTCAAGGCCACACCCTAGGTCTTAAGGTGGAATTATCACTTGACTTTCATCTGGAAGGAGGAATCGAGAGACAGGATGTTTAGAACAACCCAGGTCTTTCTATTTCAGTTGTTTATTTTCCTAGAAGCACGGACAAAGGATGTAGAGGTGAGTGGATTTAACCTACCTCTAGATGAAAGTCCATTCTACCCCATACTCCTGGGGAAACGAAGAATCCTCTGGGGGAAGGGACTCTGTGGTTGGTCAGGATGTCCTCCTTTGAGGTATACTAGAGGCTCTATGGTGTCTATCTTCCGTGTAGCCATTGTGTTTTAGGGGAACAAAAAAAATGTCTTACTGTCTTATTTTAAGCAATCCCCAAGCCCTGAATAGCCAAAACTCCTATTCAGGCTCCTAAAACATTCAAGCTTAGTCGTGCATGATCAATTAGCAATGTCTGCCGTGGGCGGAAGACAGGAAACAGTGGTGTGCCTTCTGTGTATTGGCTGACCCTAGTCCCCAGACTTTTTTGGACTCTTAACGTGGCTGCCTGAGGCCAAAAAAATCCCCACCTGGACCTGAGCTGTCAGCACACCAGGCTGACTTAATTAAAGTGAGCAGAATTACTAAGTCATTATTTAACGATGTAAAGGGTTTCCAGGAGTCGTAGGGAGGCAGTCACCACCTCCAGGAGAACTGCTGAGCTTTCTGTCCTCCGCCTGGCCCTCTCTCTTTATCATCTTCCCTGCCGCAAGTGTTTTTCTCGTCCACTATCTGATCTTGCAAAATGGGAGTGAGACATGTTTTGCTCAGAAAAATGCAGAGCAGCCCCAGGAGCGTGGGCTGGCCAGTGGGTACTGCCGCCATGCCGGGAAGTCGCTGTTCATCACCGCATGCGCCTGTCACCCTCCCAACCGGCAGCCTGCAGGAGCTTTGTGATGGGTTGAAAGGCCCTCAGGGAACCTGTAATTAAATCCCAGAAGATTGCCAATCCCCCTGCTGGTAAGGGGAGGAAAGAGCGAGGCCCAGCAGGCGTGTCCAGACAGGGCTGAGCAGAAGAGCAGTCAGGGACAGAGGCTGCTGGGGCTGCAGTGGCCAGGAGCAGAAAACACAGAGACTGAGGGCCCAGATGGAAGGTGACTTCTGGCCAGGCCCAGGCTGAGAGGGCTGGACATTCTATCAGATGGGAAGAAATCAGCCCTGGTCCTGCCCAAGCTGAAACCCTATTAGGCATCAACCCAGCCAGTGAACACACGTATCGTGACCAAAGCCACTTTTCAAAGCATAAATCCAATCGTATCACTCCCCTGCTCCCGAGTAGGGCCTGATGGGCAGCTGATACAAACCTGTACAGCCATTCGGATGGTTCGAATACCGAAATACTGTCATGCCAGTTCACACTGGTAAGTAGCTTCTATGCTGAGTACGCCCTCCCAGGGGAGAGTCAAATGAGTAATTCTCCATTACGACCTCGCTGTCACGGTGAGCCCTCTCCCCTTCCTTTGTTAATGCAAAGACATTCCCCAGAGAGTCCAGGCAAACATCCCTCCAGCTTGGCCCCCAAGCCCAGCAGAAGCAGAGTCCCCCCTTCTGGGCTGCACCTCCCTGCTCTTCCCCTCCCCCAGCACATAGCTTGCTCCCCACCCCCACCCTGCCCCCATCAAAACCCTTCAGTCCCCCATCCTAGATTCTGTCCTGCAGCACGTGTTGTTACGGGTTTGGAAGATCACTCTCACCACTGCTTAAAGCCCAAATCAGGGCCCGGCCGGTGCCACAGCAGGAAAACTGTACTGTGTGAGTCCGACCCACTTGAGAAGGTTCTGGCTCACATCTGGAGACTTCCCTCTGTCCACCGGGCACCCACGTGCCTGTGATCCTGGGCTGTCTAGGGCTAGAGGTAGACTGTGGTGTGAAGACCCTGCTGGGAGTGCCTGTGTGTGTGTGTGTGTGTGTGTGTGTGTGTGTGTCTCACTCATGAAAGAAGTGAATAAATAAACTTAGAAAAATGACGTCCACAGCTTTCCGGGCATATCCTTTTTAAATATCACTCCTATGAACTTAACCAGCCTCATTTCCCATGGCACATGAACCCCAGTTACGAGAATTCCCCACCATTCCCCACATGAGACATGCAAGACGCCTTGCCCTACCTGGGTTTTCCTCCTCCTCCTCTTCCCTCCCAAACTCCTATTCATCCTTTAGGAGCCTTTTCGACTGTGCCCCAGTTCACATAACCAGGCTTGCTGCCAGGCCGGCAGTATACTTAGTATCTTGGAGTCTGTCCTGTGTCTAAGCAGATCTCTGTTTTGCTTCCCCTTCCAAGTTCTCATCTGAGAGACATGGTTTAGGCTGTAGCCCTCCCAGCCAGGAGAGGATTCTGCCTTGATGGTACCTGTCACTCACCACTTTTGGCAGCAGCAAGAGACAGGGAGAGAAACTGAGGCATCAAGATGTCAGCATTTCTAATAACTCAAGCCAGAGCCCAGAAGACCACCAGGAGGGGTTTTCCTGTCTCCCCTGGTCCCACGTGTTCTCCAGTCAGCCGTGCTGGGGAGCAGAGCCTAAGAAATGCACCCACACGGCATTTGTTTCCCCTTGTTGTGACCGTGCCATATGCATCTGCCTGTCTGTCACCCATGCCCTCCTCCCCTGGAAATGACTTATTTCTCTCTCCTCTCACTGCCCTGACTCCCCCATCTCTCTCGTGGCCACAAGAAGTCAGAACTGCAGTTCTCCCCTTTGTCATGTCCACATCTCCGAGTATCTTGGTGCCCACGAGGTCTAATTCCATTGACCCAATACATTCTATTTCTCCCAACAAAACATTACAAAATAGTTCCCAACGTACACGGCTCTCTAATGATACTTTTTCCTTCACAAAACGATAACCAAACACGTTGTGTATACTTACGAAGGTTCCCTGCTCGGTTATAATAGATCACCCCCATGATCGATATCTCCAATCACCCCTGTGGGAAGATGGACTCCCAGATGCAGATGCTGGCCTGAGTTTCCAGTCCCCGAGGTTTCTTCCCACTCTCCTTTCGCTTCATTCACTCAGCAGTCTTCCTCTAGTAACCCAAGCCCCGTCAGCACTGCCCTCTGGACAGCGCCCAATATCAATGGCCCCAGAGTTAGTCCTAAAATGAATGGTGCTCAGTCCCACACATCAGCCTTCTCCCCAGACACAGGCAGGTAGAGGCGCCCCAGGTGGATGCTCATGGACCTCATTATTCCGCCAGCCCTCCACAACGGCTGCAACATATCGTCATTGAAACATACTATTTGAATGACTAGATTTGACACACGGAATCAGTGTTTACTGGCTGCATAAAGCCTGGGGCTGGGAGATGGGCTACACATAGTAATCAAACTTTGCTCTGCTACCCCTGGCCAGAATCAGGCCTCTGTGTGGCACTCAATGCACCACAGCCATCTGGACAGCTGTCCCTGAGCTGCTGCCTCTGCTCCAGGGCTCCCAGAAGGCTCCAGGCCGCTCCAATCAGGGATGTGTGGGGATGACAATCTCATGCATCCCTGACACACTCTGTCAAGGACCTGCCCTCAGGACATCCACAGTCTAACAGCAAAGGGGGAGACACCAGAAATCCATGGTACAAGGCCTGCTACAGAAGGGCCAGTTACAAACAGTATGGTAGGAGCCATTTTTGAGGTCCACTCAGAAAGTGCATAAGATAGTAATTAAGAGCACAAACTCCAGAGCTTGCTTTCAAATCCTGGCTCTACCACCTACTTGGTCTGTGACTGTGGGCAAGTTATCAAACCCCTCTGGTCCTCCATTGTCTCAAAGTTAAATGGGAATAATAGTACTTACTTCATAGGGGTTCTGAGGATTAATTCTGTTTAATTCTAAGGTGCTTGATATTTACAAATATAATGTTTATATTTACAAAGTGCTTAAATCCGTGAGAGCAGAAACTTACCTATACAAATAGGTAATTCGTATAGGTAATTACCAAATGTTTGTGTAAATATATGTGAGGGGGCTGCAAAAAGTCTACAGAAGAATGGAATTAAACTGTGGATTTGGGGCCAGCAGATGGCATAGCGGTTATGTCACTAGACTCTCACGTGGCTGACTGCAGTTCGAGTCCCGGACCCAGAGGCTTGAAACTCACACCAAGCACATGTGCATGCATGCCCAAAATTCCGAGAGGAACATGAAAGAGAAGAGATTGCAATGTGACCATCCCCCTGAGGGAGTCATTTCTCATTTTCTCTGTCTCTCCAGTGTATGCACGTGCCCTATGGCAAAAAAAAAAAAATCTCTCTAAAAAATTTATGTTAAAAAATAAAGTATGGGGAACCAGCAGTTAGCATAATGGCTATGTCGCTGGACTCCCACGTAGTCGACCGCGGTTTGCGTCCCGGACCCGGTGACTTAAAACTCACACCGGGCGCGTGTGCATGCGTGCCCAAGATCCCGAGAGGAGAATGGAGGAGAAGGGATTGCGGCGTGACCATCCCCCCTGGGTGGTGATTTCTCACTTTCTGTCTCTATGTCTCTCTCTGTCTGTCTGGCGAGTGCACGCACCCTATAACGAAAATCTCTCCAAAAAATAAAAAAAAATAAAAATAAAGTATGGATTTATTTTGGTGCAACAAAATTTGAAATCCACAAATAGTTTTTTTAATAATTATTTTATTTAACTCTATTTATTTTAAATTTGACCAGAGAGGGACAGAGAGAGAGAGAGAAAGAGAGAGGTAAAGTGAGAAAGCAAGCAGGTCCAAGACTCGAATCATGGTCGGTCACGTGGGAGTCCTACATCCTTAACCACCACGCCACCTGCCAGTCCCACGCATGGTTTTTTAATAATACACATTTCCATGAACTTTTTGAAGTCTCCTGCTATAGAATGTATATATACATAAATACAAAAATATCTTCATATGTAAAATCATGTTGTAGAATCTACCAGATGTACTTAATGAACTATCTAGTAAATAGTACATATCCTTATATACTATACATTATGAGGAATGTATCTATTTAATAAAGTGTATATGAATACAGGTATATGTGTGTGTCCACAGGTTAAAAGAAGTGAGAGGAGAAATGAACAAATGTATTATCCTAACACAGCTATCATCATTTTAAAAATTATTTTCTTCTGCGATTTTTTGCACCTATTTTTACATCATGCTGGACTTACAGTTTTGAGTCACAAGCTCTTTGCATAAGTAATGCCATAAATGTTGTTTCGTGTGAATACACAATGTGAGAGTTTCTTTTTTAAGTCTGCATAGCCCACTGAGCAGATCCGTCTGATTCAACTTAGCTGTTGCCCTCCTAGCTGCTCCGGGGTTTTAGGCTGCAAGTAACAGGATGCGCTGACTCAATTCCTTTAAACTATATGGGATCTTCTTATCTCACATACAAGAAGCCTCAGAAGGATGGCATCTCTAGGGTGGGTTAATTCAGCAACGCAAAAGTATCATTACAGGTGCAGACCGTTCTGTATCAGTGTTCTGACATTCCCCAAGTGATAGATAGTGGGTCGCCATTCATTTTGACCCTCCCAGTTGAAAGGTTTCTACAGCAGTCCCGGTTGAGGAGGAAGAAAGGCTGTCTCCTATACCGCTTCTCTCTCTCTCTCTCCCTCTCTCTCCCTCTCTCTCTCTCTCTTTTTTTGCTTTGTTATAAGCCACATGCACTTACCAGAGAGAGAGAGAGAGAGAATGTGAGAAATCTCCCTCCCAGGAGGGATGGCCACACTGCAATTCCTTCTCCATTATCCTTTCAGAATTTGGGGCACACAGGCACACACACCATGTTTTTCAAGCCACCAAGTCCAGGACTTGAACCACACAGTTAGCCATGTGGGATCCAGTTGCCTTAACCACCATGCCACCAGATTTCTCATCTTTTAACTTTCCTTAAGAAAAGAAAAGCTTTCCCCAATCTCCCAGCAGCACTGGGTCGCACACCCACTTCTAAACCAATCACTAGTGAGTGGACAGATTAACCATGTTGATTTAGATCAATCAGGATTCACTCCCAGGGTGAAGACTGTCCACTCCCCGAGAGTGGATAGCTGAGTAAAAGCAAATTCCTTTTGGAAGGAGAGAAGGGTGGAGAAGTACTGGGGCGACAGCTAACAGTACCTGTCTGATTCCTAGTTCAGACATTTTAGTAATCTCCAGCTTGGAGGAGCAATTAATTCTAAGTAAAGGAATTTAAAATTCGCAGAAGAGACCGTGTCTGGTCTGGGCTTTAGAGATGTGTAAATGTCAACGGTGGGAGGGGCCGGCGTGGCAGGCCGAAGTGCCAGCATGAACAGAGCAGCCAACGGTGGGGCATTTCCCGGGAAGAACGAGTGTTAGGGCGGTGGAGGTTGGAAGTAAAGACGGGTGAAAGCGGGGGCTAGACGGGGCCAAGTGGGAGAAATGCTTACGTGCAGACTGAGGGAGGCTGGACCCGGAATTCTGGGGTCCATGGGAAACCACTGAAGACTTCGGACAAGAAAACAGACACCAAAACCTGAGCTTACGGGAGAGCAAGCCTGGCCGTGGCTACAGGATACACAGCAGAGGACAGGCAGGGAAGCAAGGCCACTTAGGGTCATGGCACGCTCATCCCAGGCGAGACCGTGGGTTCACCCACGGCAGTGATCCTGGGAAGGAGGTGACAGGTTGCCCTGGGGCAGGGAGGCGGGCTCCACAGGGCCAGTGGGTGCCGTGGTGTTAGGACAAGAGCCGAGGACCAGGGGTGACCGCGGCATCATTAACCACCGAGCAAAGAGGAGAAGACAGAGGATCTATCAAGAATGAGGTCCCGCCTGGGATGTGCAGAGAGTCCCGGGTTTCCAGGCCAGGTGCCTACAGAGAGCAGCCCAGAGGGTTCAAACAAAAATGCATTTATGCCAACAGCAGAGGGAAAACCCTGTATGTTAAAGTTTAGAAGGGTGCTCTGTGAAAGTTTTATAAATTAGCGGTGGAGCTAACCTGCAATCGGATTTCAAAAGACCAGCCTTTTTTTCATTTTTTGTTTTATAATTTGTTGTAGAGTATGTGCGCTTGCTAGGAAGAGACAAAAGAGAGAGAGAGAGAGAAAATGAAAAAGCCCCCCCCCCCCACCCCAGGGGGATGACCATACTGCAATCCCATCTTCTCTCAGGATTTTGGGCACATATGCCTGGCGTGTTCCTCAAGCCGCTGGGTCTGGGACTTGAACCACACAACCAGTTATATGGGACCCAACTGCCTTAACCCCCCCATACTACCTAACTGGCCCTCAAAAAACCAATCTTTATGAATGTAAGATAGTGATGAAGAGTGACCACGCCTTATCCACTGCGACTGTCCCACTGTCTCTGAAAGGACCGGACCTTCGGTGATGACCACGGGATGCTCTCACTGAAGTCCTGCAGCCTCGTGACCTCAGGTCACTCTGGACTCAGTCCTGGCTCTGTAAGATGAGGGCAGAGCTACCCATGGTTCCTCCCTTCTCGCATTCATTCCTTTGTCCACAAACATTTACGAAGCACCTGCTATGCGCCAGGCACTAGGCTAGGCCTGAAGCCATGGCCAAAACTGTCATGGCCCCTGTCCTCGCCGAGCTCAAGGTCACTTAGTAGGGGTGCTCTCAAGGGCAAGGCAATGGCAGAATGCTTTGGCAGGGAGTCCCAGCACAGGGGGACCCCTGGAGGGCGTGGCATCTGGGATGAGGACTGAAGAGCGAAGAGTCCCCTATGTAGAAGTGACATTGAGGGTCAGCACTGATGAAGGGCCCACTAGTCACAGCAACCCTGCAAGGTGGTATTTATTGCCATCCCCCCTGGAGGGGAGACTGAGGCCAGACGGGTTAAGGGACACATTCAGTTTGATACCAGAACCCAAGTGCTTGATCTCCCCACCGAGCCTCCCCCTCGTCCAACCCTCCTTCTGTCTTCACCCACCCTGACCACTACAGTAGCCTCTGATGGGTCTCCCACACCTGGGACTCCCTTCAATCTGCGGTCCACACAACAGCCAGAAGGGTATTTCAAAAACTGGAATCTGCCCTTGCTACCTCTGCAGGAGTCCTTCAATGGTTGCCTGCTGCTCAGACAGAGGGGAGACTCCTCACTGTGGACATCGAGGCCCCGTGCTGCTGGCCGCGCCCACGGTGCACATCTGTGCCCACGGTGCACCCCTTCTCTGTGCCCCACCACACTATCCTCTGAGACACCCCATGCCACCCTCCTTTACACACCAGGGCCTTGGTACTTCTCGCTCCCTGCCGAGACCACTGTCCCACCTTGACCCCTCCCATGTCCTTCCTTAGGTGGCGCACTTCCACACTTCAGTTCTCAGCCCAGCCCCCTCCTCCAGGACGTCCTCCCTGACTTCCCAGTCTAAGCAAAGTTCATTCATTACCCATCATCCCTTCATTAGACCAGTGAGTCTCAAATCTGGCTATACACTGGAATCAGGGGGATTCCAGGGAGACCCAGACCCAGTCCAGATCTGAGGAACCAGGATCTCCTGCAGGACACAGGGCAAAGGGTCTGGGTATATTATTTCTTCGAGTCTCTCCCAGATGATTCCAAGGTGCGCCTGCAGTGGAGAATCGGTGCTGTCGTAACTCCTGGTGCTTAGTCATCCGTAATATTATTTCGTCCAGGGCTGTGTCCCTCACTAGACTACAAGCTCACTGAGAGCCAAGAGCTTTTGCCTCATGCTGTCAGACCCTAAGTGACCGCTCAATAAACCCTAACTCAGTAAACGCGAGGACAGAATAGCCAGCACTTACTGAGACGTGCTCGGCCCCTGGACTTCCCAGGGTCTTGGTTCATCCTCAAAAGAACCCTAGCAAGTAGAAATTCCTAGTAGCCCCACTTGACAGATGGGGAAACTGAGGCTCAGAAGGCCAGAGAGAACTGAGTCCCAGAGTGGGGATTCCAGCCCCATACCCATGACTCCAGGACCCGCCTTGCAGAACTATCCCACTCCCGCCCCTCTCCCCAGGACACTATGAACAGCATGTGAAGACACCTCCTCCAAGCCAGGCTCTCATTACGTGCTGACTTGGTCCTTCCCAGTCTCCTGCCCAAGATGGCCCTCGGGTCCAGCTCTAAGGAAAACGAGATCCTTGTGTGTGGAAAGACAACAAAACCTAGCCCAGGCTCAGCCTGGCAGGGTCTGCCTTGCACCAGGGAGAGGCTTTTAATTGGATTCTGCTGAGCCAACTGCCAGCTTCCTGCTGGTGACATTCGGCTGGTGGCAGCTGGTACGAGAGGGGCTGTGTCAGAGGGTGGCCATGCAGGCTGGTCCTTGCTGGCCGGGAACAGGGAGTGTAACCTCGGCAGCTTTGATGCTGGTCAGAAGGCACACTCTGCTGAAAGCTGTCCTCATTGTCATCCCCAGGGACCAGACACCAGCAGGGCCATAATACAAGCCAGAGAATGGCCAAGGGGCTTGGACTCTGCTTCTCATTCCTGCCCCTCGCAGCCAGAAACCAGGAGACTGGCAGGTCTG
>NW_006159706.1:2994509-3001316 GCF_000334495.1 Tupaia belangeri chinensis | reverse complement strand
CAGAAACAGAACCCGGAGCCAGGCAGGGTTTGTTAGCCATAGAAAGACAATGCAGAGTTTACTACAGCGGAGACCGGGGGGCTGTGGCTTTCAGCCCTGGCCACAAGTAAGAGACTCTCCCAAGGAGTTTTTAGAAGCTAATGATGCCCTGGTCCTACCTCAGACCTGCTGCATCTGAATCTGTTGATCTGGGATCCAGGGACCTGCGTTTCGATTCATTTTCTTTTACATTATGTATTTATTTCTTCCATGAGAGGGACAGCCAGAAGAGACAGGGAGACGGTCACCCCCAGCAGTCTTTACAACACAATCTCCCCCTAGTCTCAGCTGGCCTGAATAGCTGGCATGTGCATGTGTTCTCAGTGTGCTCAGGGAGGTCCGGGGACACAAACCCAGAACCTTTCCATGTGGCTCCAAATGCATTAGTGTTGCACCACCACCTGGCCCTGGGACCTGTGTTTCTTAAAATCTCCCCTATTGTGCAGGAAGAATTGAAGACCCCAGTGCTGAAGATAAGTGGCTGCTTGCCTTTTATCGGAGTTGTGATAAGGACTGAGCCAGACCCTCGTCTCTTCTCTCAGTAACAGCTAACCATTTTTCCCTCCCAACCCTCAGCTCCGTGGTTTGGCACTGGATTCACTCCCAGCCCCAAGGAGGGTTGCATGACCAGGCTTGGTCGGTTTTGCATCTCTGTAATGACTGTTCTGACTGATTCAGGAAAAGCAAGCCTGCCCAGTGCAATCAGCCCTGGGCTTCCGTGAGTACTGCAGAAGAAGAAAAGCTCTCTGTCCTCTGGGACTGTGACGTATAGACCGCTAGAAAGGTCACCACCTCTGCCACCTCCTGGAGAGAGTCTACCTGAGTATGAAGCCATCACAGAACTGCAAAACCAAGAGCTGAAGAGACAGATTCCAGTGAGTCCTGGATCCAGCCATGCCTGAAGGTTAATTTTCAGTTACTTGAGTTGACACGTTTCCCTTTTCCTCTCAGCCTATCTAAGCAGTGCTTCCTTCCACATGTCCCAGGGCACCCCGCTCTGAAGAACAGGCGGGCAGGACCTAGCTCTCCGGTCTGCTCCGCTGCACTTCCCTCCTCACTGTGATCTTCCTTTCCTGCCTGCGTGGGGTCTCCTATAGCCCAGATTACACCCAGAGAAGACTCTCTGCAAGTAGCCAAGTCACTGCCTATCTGTGTCACCCTCTTGTCTACAGCACTTACTGGGTGCACACTCTACATGTGCCAAAGTGGAGACCTGGGTTCGAGCCCCAGCCCCATCTCATACTCATGCCTCTTGGGGTGAGAGTCTGCCCATTTTGTACTCTAAGGCCCTCATCTCAGTTGCAGCCATTCCTAGCAGCTGAGTGACTTCAGGCAGCTCACGTAAGCCCTCTGAGCCTCCACGTCCTCAGAACTGTCACGATTTTCCGGAGCAGCTAGGTGCCAGGCATGGCTCTCCTTGCTATCCCTGTGGTGCTGCGTTGGTCCCCGCTGGCTGCCCCTCTTTGGGATCTTTACTCCAATGAGAGTAGGCCTTTCCCAGCAAGGCCTTCCTGAACTGCCCTTTTTTCTTTTTTCTTTCTTTCTCTCTCTTTTTTTTTTTTTTAGTTTTGTTATAAGGCACATGTGCTCACCAGCAAGAGACAGAAAGAGAGGGAAAGTGAGAAATCACCCCCCGGGTAGGATGGCCACACTGCAATCCCTTCTCCTCCATTCTCTCA
Source organism: Tupaia belangeri chinensis (assembly GCF_000334495.1). Lineage (NCBI taxonomy): Eukaryota > Metazoa > Chordata > Mammalia > Scandentia > Tupaiidae > Tupaia > Tupaia belangeri. The sequence goes on along the minus strand of NW_006159706.1, from coordinate 2,999,598 downwards.
GGATTCTGGACACAATGCACCTGGGCTGGGTGTGTTTTTCAAGCTACCAGAGGCAAGATTTGAACTGTGGTCAGCTATGTGGGCTCCAGCTCCCTTAACCACTGGGTTACAAGGCCAGTCCCAGAAACACTGTTTTAGATTTTCGGAGCACCTAGCGAGGTGATGCCTTCGCCAGATGCCTCTGCAGGTCATTTATAATAAAACAAATTACTTGACAGCTGCTTCTTCATCCGGGTTCTTTGTGGGGCCAGTTAAGGGAACAACAAGGTTCCCATCTCAGAGCCGCTAACGAAGGTTAAATAACTAATGTCTGGGACAGAACAGCTGAGCTGGACCTCTTCCCAGCTGAACTCTCCTGCCTGTGCCCGCAATGTCCGCTCTGACCTCAAGGCCACAGTGTCCAAACAGCTGGTCTCTACGCCACTGCCTCCAGCCCAGCTGCCTCCCCAGTCTCTGCCTTTCTCTCCATGGAAAGCACAAGGCGATGGAGGTGGGAGCACTTTCTAGAAGCGGAAACCCAAACCTGAAGAGCGCAGTGAAGAGACACTCAGACGCTCTGCTAATCAGAGATGCAAATTAAGGCTAAGAGGCATCACTTTATGCTTTATGCTGATTAGAGAGGCAAACATTAGTGCTGGTAATGCCCAGGGTGGGTCTGGGCTTGGGGGGTGTGAGCACCGCAAGCAGCGCTGGGTTCAAGTGGCAAGTTAAGTAGATCCTAAAGCACCACGTGCACGCTGCCTCTGGGTATACACCGAGAAGGGGCTCACCCAGGTCCTGAGGGCAGACCTGAGGGCGGCTTGGCAGCAACACCTGTGGTGATGGGGAGCTAGAAACAACCTCCCTGTCCATCAGTAGGGAAACAGACAGGTACCCTGAGCTCCAGCCAGGACTGGAGTAGAGGTAGACAGCCACACGGTCGGATCTTATGCACCTGCGCTTCAGAGCTCAAGGAATGGAGTTCCTCGGATTTACGTGGATAGCATGAAATTAGCATCAATTAGCATCGTTGATAGCATGAAATGGTAGCCTGAGAGCTGAAACTGAGCCCTTGTAAAGTGTTAAGAGGGTGGAAACGTAATCCGATTAAGGTATTATGAGAGGTGGGGCCTTGGGGAGGTGACTAGGACTAGATAAAGTCATCGGGGTGGGGCCCTGGGAAGATTTCTGGTGGCTTCGCTGGAGAGAGATGCGACACAGAAACAGACTCACTCTCGCTGTGTCTCATAAGGCTCTTTGCTGCATTACCTGGGTACTCCGCAGATCCCCACCAACCAGACCCTAACTACATGCCTCCCCTTGACTCTGTGCCTCCAAAACCTGAGCTAAATAAACCCGGGAATTTGTCATTAGCAACAGAGAACAGACAAAACTCAGAAAGAGGTCTATGGTATACTGAAATCAACTGGAATGCTGTTCAGCACACAAGCACAGCCCTCCCCTGGGGCAGAATATATGTGTGTGTGTGGGGGGGACTTCAAAAAAGTTCATGGAAAAGATGCACTATGAAAAAAGCTATGCAGGGAACCAGCAGTTAGCGTAATGGCTATGTCGCTGGACTCCCACGTAGTCGACCGCGGTTCGTGCCCCGGACCCGGTGGCTTAAAACTCACGGCGGGCGCGTGTGCGTGCGTGCCCAAGATCCCGAGAGGAGAATGGAGGAGAAGGGATTGCAGCGTGACCATCCCCCCTGGGGGGTGCTTTCTCGCTTTCTGTCTCTATGTCTCTCTCTGTCTGTCTGGCGAGCGCACGCGCCCTACAGTGAAAATCTCTCCAAAAAAAAAAAAAAAGAAAAAAAAAGCTATGCATAGATTTCAAATCTTTTGTACCAAAATAAATTCATATTTTAATTCCATCTTCCCACAAAGCTTTTGAAGTCCCTTTGTAATCCCCACACTACAAACTTAGGGCCTGACTATGTCACTTTTTTGTCCAGTGAAATATGGACAGAAGCATTCCGTTCCCCAGATGAGGCTCAGGAAGCATCATAGGTTCCTATGCATTTCTGCCATTACCATGAGAATATTCTCGAGGTGGATGCTGACCCAGAATGATGGAGACATAAAGAATAAGCAGACCTCGACCCAACCACAGCCTGGCTCCAAGCCCCATCAGTCACAGCCTGCTACCATGCAACCGGCAAGAAAAATAATGCTTGCTTTCATAAACCACTCACTGAGTTTAGGGTTAATTTGTTATCCAGCCTTATACAGAAATAGCTGACTAATACACGCACCATTTGATTAAGAGTAAAGTACATGCAAAAAGTACTTGCACAATTTTAAGAATACACACAAGGGGACCACAAAAAGTTCATTAAAAAGTAGAGTTAAAGAATGAGCTTGTTTTGGTGCAAAAATGTTGAAATCCTTGCACAGCTTTTTTCATAATATACATTTTCCAAGAACTTTTTAAAGAACCCCGTGCACAAACAAAAACACTTTCAACAGAATTGGATGGCCGCCAGTTTGGAAGGGAGGTAAGTGGGTGAAGGGAATGAGGAATAAAAGGAATCAATTAATCAATCAGAGACTTGAAGGAACAATTGAAGGCCATTGCCTCGACCTGAGCAAATATTTGCTCACTCTCCTCCCCTGATTTCCAGCCTACCAGAAGCAAGTCCTTGAGGACAGGGCCCTAGGAGTAGTCCTGGGGAAATAGAGTCACTGCTCAAGAAATCCTTGTTGAACCAATGGCTAAGAAAAAATAAGAAGCCTTCTCTGACTCTCAACCCCCAGAACCTTCCTTCTAGAAGGAAGTTTGACACTATCTTGACAGAACGCAAAACTCAAATGTCCCTTGGGGCCTTGATTACTTTTAGCTCTTCTGAGACAGACTCAGAAACAGATCCAGGGCTGGCTCTTTGGTGCAGCGGTCATGTGCTGTTTAGGAGAAGCCGGATCCCTTATGGCAACCATTGGTTTGAATCCCCAAAGTAGTCAGCCTGAAATAGAGCCCAGGATCTAACGGGGTTGGAGGACTGGAGGAATCTGACTGAAGCATAGCCAGACCCTGTGGAAGGTGCTTCAGACTCTGTCATGCATGCACACCCACTCTGCATGAATAAAGAAATTAAAATGTTTAAAGAAACGGGCCCTATTTTGAATCCAGCCTACCATGCTCCCTCCGCTGGGAGGATACAGGACACAGAGTTGAACTAAATTAAATCTTCTCACCTTCTCAGCCAGTTTGTCAACTTCAGTCATAAAGGGATGTTGATGAAAACTCCACGGGCAATAATGAGATGACAGAGGGACCATGCGCCTCAGCTGAGAAGGCAGGACAACGTGCGGCCAGCAGGACAGCAGGTCACCATTCCATTTGTGAGAGCCACTCTGCCTCTGAGGCTACCTCCAGCTCACTTCACTCTAAATAAGCCCTCCAAAGGAGGAAAGCCACTGAGGTGCAGGAAGGGGAGGGAGGCTTAAAAAGCGAGCTATGAATTTTGTTTCCAAGGAAATGAGGATACAGAAGAAAACAGGCAGTTAAGAAAAGCCAGATTCTGGGGACCAGCAATTGGCGCAAGGGCTATGTCGCTGGACTCCCACGTAGTCAACCACTGTTCAAGTCCCGGACCTGGTGGCTTAAACTCATGCCGGGTGTGTGTGTGCATGCGTGCCCGAGATCCTAGAGGAGAATGGAGGAGAAGGGATTGCAGCATGGCTACCTCCCCTAGGGAGTGATTTCTCCCTTTCTGTATCTCTGTGTCTCTCTGCCTTTCTGGTGAGTGCACGCACCCAATAGCAAAAACCTCTGGGGGGGGGGGGAGAAAAGCGCCAGCCCTGGAATCAGGTGTGAATCCTGACTCCAGCACCTCGTAGCTATGTGAATAAGGTATGTGCCCGCCATGAGCCTCAGTGTTCCCGTCTGCAAAAGGGGACCCAAAACAGTGCCTATTTGGTGGGGCTGTTGAGAGAGTTCAGTGAGATGGTCCATGCACAGGACATGGTTGGTGCCAAGGCTCCGTAAGGTCGCCCTGATGTTTGCAGCACCTACTGTGTACTAGGATCTGGCACTGGACCAAGGCAGGCATGGCCGTGCCCTCCTTCATAGAGTTCATGACCTCGTGATGAGAAAACTAGAAAACACATAAACAAGATCTTTCCCGGGATGTGCAGGTGTGATAATGCAGGGTGAACTGAGAGAGGGGCCCTATTTTAGACAGGATAGCTGGGAAAGGGTCCCCCAAGATGGCACTGAGTTGAGCCCTGAAGCTCAGAAGGAGCCCATCATGGAAAGCATTGGTAGGAACAAGGAGCCAAGAACCCCCAGGCCCATCCATCAGCAAACTGTGCCTGCCTGCCCGGGGAGGCTGCAGAGAAGGCCCCACCCACAGCCTCCAGGCCTCGGCCAGGCCAGGCCAGCCTCCCTGGCTTGTCCCATTGTGATGGGGATGGGAGGGGTTCAAAGTCAACAACAGGGACCCTGCTTAGGTTTTTACAAGGGGGAGGGCTTCAAAAAACTCATGAATAATGCATAGTACGAAAAAACAATGCATGGATTTATTTGTATTTTTTACTTTTATTGTTATAATTTATTTACATTTCATTGTTGGCATGGATTTCTTTTCTTTCTTTTTTTATTGTTTTCATACCAAAAAAAAACCCGAACTTAATTCCATTTTTCCGTGAATTTTTGAAACCCCCTCATCGTTCCAATGCCAAGCGGTGTCTATGACACGGGCCTGACTTCAGGCTCTTTCCATGCTGTATCTGTTTAGTCAAATCTTAATGAGTACTTTGCATCAGCTCTGGCCACCTGCTAGAGACAGACATGAAGCCCCTGCCCCGCAGGCCACCCAGGGGCTCCCTCAGAGTTCTGGTGGCTGCTGTTTGGGATCATCCCTCTGCCTGTTCAGGTCAGTTCCAATCAGAGCATGCCACCTCTGATCCCACTGCTTGCCCACTGGGTGGCTGCCAGGACTACCCCAGTAGCCCTGGGTGAACATTTAAGGCTTATTAGCCCCTCTCATCCAGCCCCCGCTCCCAGTCTAGCTAAAGCCATTCGCTGCTTTCGACAGAACAGGCCGCAAGCATCCATCCTTCTCAGACTTGCGCACGCTGGTCCTCTCACCTGGAAGGCCTTTCCC